>NC_041228.1:6129136-6185567 GCF_002837175.3 Physeter macrocephalus | reverse complement strand
GCTCAGCGGCCATGGCACACGGGCCCAGCCGCTCCGCGGCATGTGGGATCCTCCCAGACCGGGGCGCGAACCCGGTTCCCCTGCATCGGCAGGCGGACGCGCAACCACTGCGCCACCAGGGAAGCCCCCCCCCACCCATTTTTGATGGACTCAACCATTCTAATGTAAAGAAGAAATCTGACAGGGACCTACCACTTGAAATAAAGAAACGCAGTACAAAACAACACAGACGCAAGTGCTTAGCGTTGAATTTGAAATCACGCAGGGCCCCTTCACCCCCGTTTTCCAGAGACGTTAAAACTGTTTGTGGAAAAGGGCAGAGCCAGGACCGGAAAGCATGTCTCCTGTTGGCTGGATGTGGACTCCTTCGGCAGCCCTACGAGCTGGGACTATTGAATCTGCGGGAAAAGAATCCCCAGCTGCTGTTAGGAGCGTCCTTGCAGACTTAAATGCACGGCCCCACGGAGACTTCCTGCACCCTGGGTCATTCTACCCTGAATAATGTCTAATTATATATTTCCGTGGTTACTTTCAGAGATAATAATGAAACCCGCAGCCCCCTAAAACATCACAAGGACTTTAGGAAGCGTGTTGAAGAGAGAACAAAACAAAACCACACAATTACCATATTCAAGTAAATAATCAGAGGCGAAATTGGCTACGGAGGCATATTATCTCTCACTAATTATCATTTTAAATGATGAGAAACTCAAAATGGATGGTCCTTTCCCCACTCCCGCGCTGCACAGAGCTCTTTGCTTCCCAGCTCCAGGAACAAAGGGCCTAATTATTTGCACTTAATAATTCAGCCCCGTCCATTCGTTGCTGTCAGTGGGGGCCACGCTCCTCACAAAAAGTGCATCATTAAAAATAAAACCCTCGCTTTCCCTCCCTCGCCTTTCCACTCCCTGGCATGAAGAATGACTGTGATTAAGACCAGTCCAGTTAACAACCGGAGCTCCGAGTCTGTCCATCCCCAAGCTCGGCAAGAGTACCCACTCTTTGTCTTGAGCTCTGGAGCGGATATCCCTCCCGAGGAGCCAGATCAGACGTGCACGGCAAATTGCTGCAGGCTCGGTGGAGCTTAGTAAAGTGCCGCGTGCCCTGTCATGTATTTGCAAAGGGGGTTAATCAAGTACTGGAGCCCCAGGTACTAAGTACTTATTCAAGTATGAGGCAGCTTTCTCACAGGATTTTGAGTTGCTGTTATTTACATGGAAATGAGAAATGGTTTCACTTGGTCGCTGATTCCGGGTCTTGCTTATAAACAGAGCACAGGGTTAGCCCCTGTCATGGGGTTAGCATCCTGCAAGGCGGTGGCTTCGCAGAGATGCATCCTAAATAAAGTCTCCGTTCAGGGAGCTTACGTTCAGTCAGAGGGAGATGGATTCAAAAGCGATCGGCGTGCGGTGAGATCACTGCCTTGAGCACTAGGGAGCTTCTGCCGTGGGCCTGATAAGGGTAACTAACACTCGTGAACACGGCAGAATACGCTTTCCTAGGTCCACCTCTGCAAATGAGGTCTGGCTTTAACAGGGAAAAGACGGAATTGTTATCATTGACTGCTTATGGGGGGGATGAGACCATGAGGCAGCATGAAAAGGATTCTCGGGGCATTTCACGTTCTGTCCCAGACCTCAGCCACGTTTTCCATGTCCGTCTGTGGTCCCACCCTCCTTTGGCTGTCCCAAGCAGTCCACGTTTTTCCAACTCAGTGCACCTTCGTGCCTCTGCCCTTGTTTCTTCCACCGACATCCCCCTCTTCCTAGTCTGTGTCTGTGGAATTCTCAGCCATCTTCCGAGGCCTGTGTGAAGCAGCATGCTGTCATGGAAGACAGAGAGACTTGCGAGAGAAATCCTGTCTTCAGCATTGGCTCCACCAGTGACCAGCCGTGGCCACGCTGTTTATTGCCCCCGAGTTCAGCTTTCTCACGGACGAAGACAGGAGCCATGACCCCAGGTTCAAAGAGCTGTTGCAAGGATTAAATGTAGGGGACCCACAAGATGAGACACATGGTGGGTACTCCATAGTTGCTACTTCCCCCGCTGCCTTTGTGGAATCAAGTTGCATAAATTAGATTAAGGAAACATACCAGGAGCTCCATTTCTACCAACAAGAAGATATAAACCATCTCCTGTGTCCTAAGCCCCAAGCCAGCAGCTGCGGGAAGGCAGGATGGGAGACCTGGGAATCCATTAAGGTGCTGACTGTCCAAGTATGGAGATAAGACCCATCACACACATGAAACACACCAGCCCAGCATTGTGTTACAGTGTTCACCTGAGCAGCTTGGGGGCAGCGGTGTTCACCTTTGAATGTCCAGGGACTAGCATGGTGCCTTTTGCTGAATGAAAGCGTGAATGACTGAATTGAATGAGTGAATGAATACACAATATTGTGGCAGCCTCCATAGCACCTAGTCCAAAATATGTGCTTAATAAGTGATTACATATTTGAATTAGAGAAGGAATGGTTCACATTACATGTAATAGGTACTTTATGATTTTAAAGAGGTACGCAGGACATTTGGGACCAGATAGAATTGGGTTTTGTCTTAGATGTGACTACCCCTTAACTATCTGTGTGAACTTCAGCAAGTCAAATATTGATTACAACCCCAAGACTTGGAATAGCAGAGATCACAAAATGGACAGCTCTCTCTCTCTCTCTCTAGCTATATAGACGTAGATCTATCTGTCTGTCTATCTATCTGTCTCTGAATGGGTTTCTGATGTGCCACAGTCTACTCTACTCCCTATTATCATACTCTCCACCTGCAGCTTAGATGCTTAAGTAAATTCACACGTGGCATTCATGGAGGAGGCCATGCGTGAGTTGGGTTTCAGAGGATGAGTAGGAGTTGACCAGAAGGTAATGGGGGAGAGGGAACCATGGTTCAGAGATCAAGGTCCACTCAGGAAATAGGGAGATGTGTGATGATAAAATGAAGAAGGTCAAGCTGGGGTTGGGAGGGTAGGTTGAAGATTCAAGGACAGTCTGTGATGTGGGCAGAGATTTTAAGTGAAGCTGGAGCGTGAATGCTCTTACAGGATGCTCTAGGAGGCCTTGATTCAGATCAGAGAAAATAAAATTATTTAATGATGCCCTGTTGTATTCCAGGCAATGTCCCTGTCACCAGACAATGATGGACGAGGAAGATGCGGTCCCCACAGTCCCACTGGGAACAGGAAGACAGGAACAGAAGATTTCAATGTAACGCAGTGGATGCTGCCAGGCAGGTAAGTACGGGGGCCTGGAAAGTACAGGAAAATTCTCACCGCCGTACTGTGATGTAGCTACAGTTACAATCACCAATTTACAGATGGAGAAACCAGGCTTTGCTGGACTCCCAAGCTTGTTCCACTGCACAAAAGATAGCCAGTGACAGTGGCTGTGTTCCAAGCTGGGCTTTGAGTGTGGAATCTAGCTGATTGGCTTCCAGACCACAGAGCTGCAAACTCACCCCTCCAGTCGCCCTAGCCATCAGTGGGGGGGGGGGGGGGGGGGGGCGGCGGGGGGGGTGGAGAGTTGTCCCAAGCGGGTCTCTGCGTGTCCTGTAGTACCCAGGCCTTGGTGCCTTTTTACCTTCCATCTTCCTTTGCCCCCCTGACATACCGCCAGGCAGTTGCCTAGCAACCTCTCCAGCCAGACTGAGTATCCTGGCATAAATTGCTCTTCTGCACCGGGAGAGGTTTCTCCCTCTTCTCTCTCCTGCGTTTTAAGCAAAGAGACATCCTAAAATAGGGCATTTTTTTCTATTCCTTTTTTTTTTTTTTTTTTGACAGACAACTTCTGTGTAAATGTTGAAATCTGTGTTGTCTGTCAGGAGCAGTCAATCTGAAAACTTTGCTGAAGAGAATGTATATTTAGTAACGGGGGACAAAGAGAGGAAGACATTGAGATGTCAGTTATTCTGGCGAGTTAATGCAAAAGCTGGGTATTTCAATCAAGTGATTTAGGGAAATGAAAAGGACAAAGAGAGATGGGCCCAGTTGCTGATCCCTGCATTTTAAACAGCGCCGGATCTGTTTTGTTGAACCCCATCTGTTGCTAAGGGTGTCTTCGGTGTCATTCTACCCCTGTGAGTGACTCCAGACCATTGGCTCTTTCTCTTGTGTCTTTAAAATGTGGCAAAACAGGCCTATGAGAGTCAACATTTCCACATTTCCTGTGTAGTGAGTTGAGCAGTGGCTCCCACCTCCCACAAAAGATCCATCCAAGTCCTCACCTCCCAGTAACTGTGACTGTGATCTTATTTGAAAAAAGGGTCTTTGCAGATGTATCAATAATTAAGGCAGGAATCTCGAGATAAGATCTTCCTGGATTTAGGGTAGCCCCTAAGTCCAATGACATGAGGCCTAATAAGAGAAATGTAGAGGGAGATTCAGGACACAGAGACAGCAGAGAGAAGACAGGAGGAGAGTAGACGCAGAGATTGGAGAGATGTGTCCACAGGGCACGAAATGCCAAAGATTTCCGGGAGCCGCTGGGAACTAGGAGAGCGGTAGGGCACAGGTTCTCCCTAGGATGGTTGATTTTATGTGTCATGTCGACTAGGCTATGGGGTTCCCAGACATCTGGTTAAACATTATTTCTGGGTGTGTCTGTGAGAGAGTTTCTGGAAGAGTTGACTCATTAAAGCAGACGGCCCTCCCCAGTGTGGGTGGGCACCAGCCAATCCACGGAGGGTCTGAATAGAACAGAAAGCGGAGGAAAGGAAGATTTACCCCTTCGGCCTGACTGTACGAGCCAGGACAGTGGTTTTCTCCTGCCTTGGACTGAGACTTATCTCCCCTGGTTCTCAGGCCTTTGGCCTAAGTTTGACCTACACCACTGGCTTTCTTGGGTCTCCAGCTTGCAGATGGGAGACTGTGGAACTTCTCAGCCTCCGTAA
The DNA here is from genome assembly GCF_002837175.3 of Physeter macrocephalus. NCBI lineage: Eukaryota > Metazoa > Chordata > Mammalia > Artiodactyla > Physeteridae > Physeter > Physeter macrocephalus. The sequence continues at coordinate 6,180,672 of NC_041228.1, read as the reverse complement.
TCATGTGAGCCAATTCTTCATAATAAATCTATTTATATTATACTTATTAAAATATTATAGTTGACCCTTGAATGACATAGGGGTCAAGGGTGTCAGCCCCTGTGCAGCAGAGAAATCTGTGTATCATTTTACAGTCACATCGGTACCCGAGGTTCTGCATCAGGGCATTCAACCAACCATGGATAGAGTACTGTAGGACATATTTATAGGGAGAAACATCTGCGTATAAGTGGACCCGTGCTGTTCAAGCTCCTGTTGATCGATGGTCAACTCTGTAGAGAGCTATATCCTCCATAGATATATCAGGTATCTGTTTTATATGTGTATTTTAATCTTTTTTTTCTACTATTCTATTCTATTCTATTCTATTCATCCAGTCAGTTCTGTTTCTCTGGAGAACCCTAATACACCCCCTCAGAGCCTTCAGAAAGAACCAACCCTGATGACAACTTGATTTCACACGTCTGACCTCCAGAATTGTGCAAGAATAAGTCTCTGTTGTTGTAAGTCAGCTAGTGTGTGGTAACTTGTTACAGCAGCCGTAGGAAGCTGATACAAGCGCGTCCCCCCTCATGCTCCTGGGCCCCGTCTCCTCGGACGGCATCATCGGCCGGCCAGTTGTTCAAGCCCGAGCCATGTCCTGACTCCTTCGCTCCCATTGGGCCCGAGGTACCCAGCCAGCTAATGCGTTCTCCCACATCCACCCCCTCGTAGCTCTTCACTCTTTCCCCTCCACCTACTGTACGTGCCACTGTCCGGTTTGAGGTCTCAGTAATGACCACCTGGCTCACGGCAGCAGCTTGACAGCAGCCCGCCGGCTCTCTGCACGCCCAGCCAGCCTGCCCCCGCTCCTCCTGCTCCGAGAGGCAAAGCTGAGCAGATCGCCCTAAAACTCTGCATCGCTTCCTCCTCACAGCTGTGACCCATTTGGGCGCTTTAGCGTACCTGTCTTTCTTCATCATCCTCTTCTTAATTTTATTTTTCTACTCATTTTTAAGGTTAATAAAGAACATTTAATTAAACTACTACAATGCACCAGTCCTTGTGCTTAGCCCTGGGCATAGATGAGTGAACAAAACTGAGCGCGTGCCTGAGTTGGGGCAAAAGACGCAGAGAGTGACTTCATTCCAGTAGAGAGAAGTGAAGGATGAGAAGTGATCCGTGTCACGAGAGTGACCGATGCGGTGGGGTTACTCGATTGCTAACCTAGTTTAGGGACAGAAGAAGCTTCCCGAGGAAGCTGGGGGAAGCGCTGTCAGAGGAGGCGGGGGAGGAGGAGGGATGGACCAGGAGCCACGTGACCTGGGATGGGATGCAGCGTGGTGTGCGGGGAGTCTGGGGGAGGTGAGTAGCCGTGGGGACAGAGACCTCGCGAGGCACGCGGGAGGGCAGGAAGGGGTCGGCCACGTGGACGCCTGGGGGTCACGATAAGGGACCTGGATTTTATTCTAAATGAAAAGAGAAGCTATTGAAGGGTTTTATGTGGGGAGTGAACTGGTCAGATGTGTCTCTAAAGTAGCACGTAGGCTGCTCTGTGGCAGCGGACTGGAAAAGGGCGAGCGTTGGCCTGGGGACAGCCAGTTAGGGGGCCCCTGAAGTCGTGGGAGGTGATGGCAGCTCCCCCCAGGGTGGGACCAGAAGTGGAACTGACCGGACCTGGACGGGTGGTGCAGGGAGAGGCTACAGGAAGGGAGGTGTCAGGGTGACTCCCCGGCTTCTGACTGAGAAACGGGGAGGTTGGCCCCATTCACTGGGACGGAGGAGACGGGAGACGGGGGGCGTCAGGGGAGAGGAATCGCCATGTTCAGTGTGAGCCCCCTCGTCTCCCCAGGCCTCTCCTCCGGCTTTGTCTCCTTTTCTCCAGCTCTTGCTCCAGAAGCCCCCAGGCCCACGTGTCTGTAGGCCTCCCCGCTGCTGCCCCTTTGGTGCGGAATCCTTGGTGTGTTCTTGCTTCCCTAACGGGGCCTCAGAGAAGCCTTCCCGACTGCCCCGCTCCTCTGCCTAGGACAGCAGGAGTGCCCCCTGCATCCCCCAGCATCCTCTCCCTCCCGGACCCCTCCCTCCACTCCTCAGGCAGGTGCTGTGTTCTCAATGAAAAGGCGCTTCTCCAGGGTGAGTGCACCCCGTGCAGCAGCGCGGGGGGCTAGGCAGGAGGAGAGAGGCCCGCCCCCTCACAGTGGCACATCTGTGCCCAGCTCGTAGCCAGCCTGGACCGCAGGTGCATGTTTCTGAGCAGGAATGACACCGTTCTACCTAGCGACACGCAGCTGCTGAGCGCGCCCAGTGAAATGACGGACGTGCAAAAAATGTTTTATAAACTCAAGGCACTAATGATTTGCTTGGTGTCACATGGAACAACGTAGAATCCTAGCAGTCTTGACTCTATTATTGCTGGAATGTTGAATTCAGTTATGGAAGTTTGAAAGAGACCTTTTATTACCTGAATGCATTACTTAAATATATCCTCTAACGTTACTTAAATATATCCTCTAAATCATGAAAACTGGAAACAGCGATATGGTGGGACTCTAGCAGACATATATTTTCAGGGCAAAGGTTCCCAAATACTGGTCTGTGGAACAAGATTAGTATGTAATGAAGTTTTCACCTGTTCACAGTGTATCTGCCAGTGTAATATTGCCAACTTACCTATTTTGGGAAAAACAGTCCTCCTTTTAAAATTGATTTTAGGTTTTGTTTCTAGTGATCTGTACTGCAAAATCAGTTAAGTTGCCTTACCTTGATCACTCGGTTATTATTATTTTTTAGAAATCTGAAATATACAATAGTTGTATCCATTGTTTTTAGGGTACTTTTCATTTTGGAGACTTTTGTTTTTTTTTAACCTATTGAATTTTTGGTAAGTGCTGAAGAAACCCTGAGGGAAATAAATTGAGCTGGAAACACTGGTCTATTTGCTCAGGCTCTTTGCGGGGCTGGGAGTAGAGAAAGAAACTAAGATTTTGGGGGTTCTGGCTGGAATGGACTTTATAAGTTATCTAATTCCACATCCTCTCTAAGAGATGCTTTCATGTGCTCAATTATGTCCCTAAAAAGTGTGGTCCGCTTCCAGTGGCCAAATACTCATTAACTCCTGGGAGGACCGTGCCGCCTTTGATCCGTTACGGCTCTTAGAACGATCTTCCTTAAACTGAGCCCAAATCCATCTCTACCTCATTCCACATAATGGATCCAAATTACCCCTGTGGAATCCCAGAGAACATTTCAAATTTCTTCTTCATGGGTGTTATCCAAGTATCAGAAGTTGGTTATCCTGCTTCTTTTCTAAGGTAATCAGCTTGGATTCCCAGGAAATACATTTGAGTGAGTCAAGTTGATTTTACCTTCTCCACTTTGGTGGTTCTTTCTGTCATTGCCTGTTTCCTACCCCAGGGTCCTGGTGGCCCTTCGATGCACCAGTTCCCTGTGGTGACGACGCGTTAGCTCCTTGGGCCATAAATCCTTGGTGACGCACCCATTTGGACTGTCACCCGTCTATTCTTCCTGTCTGGCGTACCTTCCCTGATTTCTGCCTTTCTGTCTGCCCACGGCTACCTGCAGCCTCTGATGCATTATCTCTTTACCTGGTTGAGGCATGGCCCTTGGATGCTGACTTAGCTCAGGTCCCCCAGGCTCTCTGAGGTGAAGATTTGTGGAGGAAGTGCTTTGGGGAGGACCTGCATAAAAGCAGGGTAACAGGATAGGAGAGGGAAGAAGCCAAACAACAGTACAGCTTCCGTGCATCCCTGACCTGGGCTGGATCCCGAGGGGAGCTCTGGAGTGTAAACGACGCTGCACAGAGCGTGTCCGTCCTTGAGGCAGGGGATCCTCCACGCTCCCGTCCCAGTCAGTCACTGGACGGCTCCAGGGTCGTAAGCTTTGGCTCACAGTTTGCCCAAGGGAAGTAGCGCCAGGACCACAAAGATAGTCTTTTCAATAAGGTTTTGGGGTGAGTCGTTTGGAAGGAAGTCCGTAGAAGCTGGGGGCTGGGGCAGGAGGGGCTGGGCAGAGTACTGCCAGCCTCTGCTACAGCTCCTCCGCGGAATGTGCCTCAGTTTCCTAATCTGCAGTCTTGCCTCATCCTGCCTGTCTCACTGCTGAGCAAAGGAGTCCAGTCTGAGTCTGGCCCCTGGTCCCCTCTCATCCAACTGATCAAGGTGCTCTGAGCATGCGCCAGTTTGCTGATGGCTTTCCCTAAACACATGCTTCCTAGGGCTGACGAGGGCTCGGGATGCCCTTTGATCAGGTTGAGTTCAGGCCAGAATAATCCCACTTTCTCTCCATCCGTTAATGCAACTAAAATGGAGTTGTGGGGTTTTTTTTTTGTTTTTTTTTTTAATTTGGGAAAAGATGTTTTGATTGTCTCCTATTCACACCACTGGGGAGGGATGGATTTCCTGCCCTAAATAGTACATGATGGTCAAACACAGGACCCTGGACGGATGCGACTGACAGCAATTTATGAGTCATGTACTCAGAGCCCAGCAGAGGAGCATACCTCGAGCCGCGCAGGGCCACCCAGAGGTTGTCCTTGGGGACAAGGTGAACTGGCAGGGGAAGTGGGAGACAGGCTTTGTAGTGACAAGAGGGTGGGGTGGCCCCTGGTTCCCGAGGGAGGATGTGGCCGGCTTGTTGGAATGATTCTGTGGGCTGGCAGGGAAGGGAAAGCTGCTGTGTTGCGGACTGGGTGGGGTGCAGCTGGTCCGGCTAGTAAGGGGAACTCGCTGGGTAGGGAGCCTTCCTGCCGGGTGGGAGCATGTCTGGGGAGAGCAGGGGCGCTCGTGGTTAGGTCTTTGGGGCTCCGTGGGGCTCAAAGATGTCAAGGCAGCTGCACATGGAATTTTAGACTTTACAATTTTGAGCTTCCTGTTGACCGAAACATCTGAATCTTCGACCACATATGCTGTGGCTACGCCGTATCCCCATGCAGCCCCCGTGGCTGGCCACGTGCCCAGGGGCCCATCTTTGCACTTGCTCAGCCATTGCCAGCCTCTGGGAAGCATGGATAAGTTCATGTCTTGAGGCACGTGGACTCCAGGGAAAGGGGCAGGCAGAGAGCATAGCGAAGAAGGACATGGCTGGACCCAGATGACTTTCTCGCTGGAACGGATAGCATCACCCACTGCCTCTGTCCTCTCATGCCGTCACTCACGGCTGGCCTCTTCCAGGGATCCGGGAAGAGAACAAGAGATCCCATACACACCAAAAGGCACAGGAACCAGCTGTTCAGTCATTTGGGTACAAAAGTCCATTTGTATCCATAAAACAGTCCTGTAAGCACAATGCAAATTTCATTATTGGTACACCGAGCTGGCAGCAACGCTTGGGTGAATCCTTAAGGAGAACACTATTATTATGCCTGATTTGTGATTTCACAGCCGTGGAGGGAGAGGCGCAGGGAGTCAGATTGGTTTTCTCAACGTTAGCCTGATGCAAAAAAAAAAAAAAAAACGTCTCACAAAAGCCATCATCATCTTGCGTTATTTTCTTAACTGCAAAATATCATATGTAAAGAAAGCCTCAATCTGCAGGAGACAAGAAACCGAAGTGAAATAAATTATGCTCCGTGCCAGGAGCACTCATCTCCAGGCATGGTTAATGAGCTCGCCCTGCAGATGTGTTAGGGATGCCGGGCTGCTGACACAGAGGGAAGCTGTGGATTCCCTGTGGTTGACTTCACATGTTTCCCTTGCTACTCTTCTCCAAGGTTTGCTTGGTTCTTTTTTTTTTTTTCTTTAATTTTATGGAGGTATATATTAGAAGATATTTAAAGTGTACGTCGTGATGATTTGATATTTTCTTACATTGTGAAAGGATTCCCTCCATCTAGTTAATTTTCACGTCCATCACCTCGCATATTGATTTACTTAAAATTTTTTTTTTTTTTTTTTTTTTTTTAGTGAGAACATTTAAGTTCTCCTTTCCTAGCAAATCTCAGTTACACAATATAGTGTTACCAACCCTGGTCCCCATGTTATATGTTGGATGCTCAGATCTTATTCATCTTATAGCTGAAAGATGCACCCTTTTACCAACCTCTCCCTATTTCCGCCACTCCTGTTCCTGGCAACCAGCCACTTTTCTACTCTCTGTTTCTGTGAGTTTGATTTTTTTAAAAATTGTTTTTGTTTGCTTGTTTTTGTTTGTTTGTTGTTTTTTGCTGTGCTGTGAGGTATGTGGGAGCTTAGTTCCCGGGCCAGGATTGAACCTGTGCCCCCTGCAGTGGAAGCACAGAGCTTGTTTTTAATTTGAAGCATTCCCTTGAAATCTCTTTAGGACAATGTTGTGTGATGAGAGATTAACCGGATTTGTAGAAACCAAAGAAGCTGGTCTGTCTTGTTAAGAGAAGTGATCTGGCCTACGGGTGAGAAATGATCTAACCTTGAGGATGATGAGCTTTACTTGGGGGTCCAGTCAAAGCCCAGGGAGTCTTGTGCAGTGGAGAGAGTAGCGTTTTTGTTAGACTGTCTGGATTAGGTCCTGGCTCCCTTTCTTCTAAGCTGTTAGACAAGTTGATTAACTTCTTTGATCCTCAGTTTTCCTTGTTTACACGACTTGGATAGGATAGCGAGAGGAGCTCTGTAGCCCTGGGGGTGAGTGTGGAGATGAACAATCAGTCAGAAAATGTGTGTGAACATGCACGTGGCCAAGCCCTGTATAAAGTGAGCTTATTATCAACATCCCTGGGCCTCAGTTTCCTCACTTGTCAAATGAGATAGCGGACCAGTTTCTGAGCTTGCTTGCAGTTCTGAGATTGCCAGCCTAACGAGGGGACAGGGCGGCCTGCTTATTTTATAGTGTGTGTGGCCCCTACAACTTGCAATGCATTAAATTGAGAAGAGTAAAGAACCAAGATGAAGAGGTAGTGTCTGCCCTCAGAGTGATTCACAACATACAGAGGACAATGGGGCATGTAAATAAATTCACCCCAGTGGGACGTGGAGGCCCTGGGTGGGAGGTGGGGAGCCACGTGTGTAGATGCAGACGAGACGGGACCACCTCGTCTCCAGGTTCCATACTGAAATCAGTCCTAAAGCTTTTGACCTCATCTCAGATTGGTGCGTGAGGGCTTTGGTCCCGTTTTTATTTATTTATTTATTTATTTTTTGCGGTACGCGGGCCTCTCACTGTTGTGTCCTCCCCCCTTGTGGAGCACAGGCTCTGGACGCGCAGGCTCAGCGGCCATGGCTCACGGGCCCAGCCGCTCCGCGGCACGTGGGATCCTCCCGGACCGGGGCACGAACCCGCGTCCCCTGCATCGGCAGGCGGACTCTCAACCACTGCGCCACCAGGGGAGCCCTGGTCCAGTTCTTAAATTCCCTCTGGGTGATTGTGAGATATGGGAGTTACACAGCAGGAGAGAAAGATGTGGACTTTTAGATCCCCGTTCTAGCAGTGGCCTCCTAGGAGCCATGCTTGCTCCACCTCCCAGCTGTGAGGGCAGGTTAAATGTCTTATTCTGAGTCAGAGAATCAGGAAGTATTGTAGAGTTGGGCAGATGGGTTCTCAGGAAATGTCTAGTCCACAGCGGGAAGTAGGAGCCCTGGGGAAGGGAGCCCTGTTATTATTATGAATCTGTCTTCTGAAAACCTTTCCTTCCTCTGTGTTGTCTAACGCAGGTTCCTAATCTTGACTGCACCCTAGAGTCATGGGGAGAATTAAAAAATCTCCAGGCTGCGCCCTTGACCAATTGAGTCAGAATCTTTGGGGGTGGGACCAGAGTTATCAGTATTCTTAAAGCTCCCAGGTGATTCCAGCACGCAGCCAGGGTTCAGAACCCCTAGCCTAAGTCTTCCCATCAACTCCAGCTTTGCCCCATGTTGCTTCAGTCCTTCCTGAAGACTCCACCCTTCCAATTCCTGAGCCAGTGTGACTAAGGCAGGCTCCCCCCGGGACGTGGCGTCCAGACTGGGTATCATGGCCCTAGTCCAGTACCTGGGGCCATCTGAGTCCACCATTTTGACTTCCCCTCCCGTGACTCTCTCCCTGCTCGCTCTGCTTTAGTCCAGCTGGTCTTCCTTTGGTTCATCCAACACACCAAACCCATTTCCACCTCAGGACCCCGGCAGCTTCTCTCTCCTTTGTCTGGAAGTTTCTTGCCTTTGACAGTCGTATGGAGGGTCCTTTCCACGATTCAGATCACCTTCCTGACCCTTTCTCCACTAGCCCCTTGGCCCATGTACCCTCAGTGAGTCACCTGATTTATTTTTCCCATAACGCTGATTATTCACTGAAATTTTTTGCTTACTTGGTGATGGTCCATCTCATTGCACAAGGATGTGCTCCGTGAGAGCAGGGGCTTGTTCTTTGGGTCACGCGTGAGCTCTCGGATGAGGTCATTGCCTCTCACGGGTCTTCACAAATATTTGCGATTGGTTGATTTCTTCTGTCATATACCCAGGCTGTCCACCTGGCAGTATCACTGCCCTCCCTCCCTCTTTATCCATTCCTGTGTTTCCCATTGTCCTTTTCCCCCCATAGTGTTATGCACACAGTAGCTGGACATTTGCTGGCTTGGGGGGAATCTACAAAATTTCCAAGCACCAGTGGTGACGCCTGAAAGCGTTAAGTATATAGAATCTTCCACTCACAGAAGTAACATAAACTTTAAAAACATTTTCTTTTCCTCCTGCTGCATTATCACCAAGTTTGGGGGAAAAAAATATTCTGGAACAAAATATTTCAGTTGTGAGCTGTTTTGTATGCTTTGCTACATTTCCTTCCTTGAGGGGATTTATTAACTTAAAATGGAAATCCTCCCCCTGTGAAAAGTATTTAATCATGTTTTCAAAACATGTGGACTGCAGAGTGTAGGTCAGTCATCACCAGGCCTCATCCCCAGTGTCTCCATTTCCTTGGCCCTGGGGCCTTTCCCGCAGGCAGGTGGAGGAGATGCTCTCCAGAGCCCTCCAGAGCCCTCGGCCTGAGTTTAAAGCTTGAGTCATCTTGTCACAAAATAGAAGGGATTTTAAGTAAAAGGAACTGGAAAGAAACTTTCAAGCCCTAACCCTGGACACGGCCACAGGGAACAAAGGCCTGGTCCACTTCAGCCCTGGTCCAGAGCGCAGATGATATAACTATATGCAGGATCAATGCCAGCCCCTTCCTTGGACATACTCCACTCTGCAGGAGCAGTCCCAACTTTAAAATTTTATTTTCCATCTTTTAGTTACTCGTATAACACCCTCTCTTGGCTGTTCACTCACAGGGGAATTCGTGAGTAGGTGGACCTGATGTTAGGATGGTTTCTTGCTTTGGTATAAGAAACGAGACTCAGAGGGTTTAGGTGACCTGCCTAAAGTCACGTGGTGACGGGCCCATAAGCTGTGGCTCAGACCACATCCTTGGGCGTTTGAGTGCATGTTGGGTCCACGGGTGCCTGTGTGCTGGCAGAGGAAGCCAGCAAGGAATAAAGACCGGGATTCTCAGCTCCCCAGCTCTCAGACTCCCAGCTGGATGGCCCTGAGCCGCTCTCTTCCCCTTTCTCAGCAGCAGGGCTTTGGTCTGTAAAGTGATGGCGTCTGAACTGTGGGCATCCGAGATTCTTTCCTCTCCCCTCCTCTTGTGTCTCTCTGACACTTTTGTGTTCCATTCCCCATAAAACCATGGCGGGGTCTCATGGTTAGGGTGGCTTTTAGGGGTGAAGAGAAATTTAATATCGTAATGGATGCCTACGTTCTGACCAGTTATTGGTAAGATATTCCCAGAGTAAAGGACTGCTCTTTGCTGGGACTTATGCATTAAAAAAAATACAAATCACAGAGAAAGTGGGGTCACAAGCCTTTGGTACAGCTCCCGGCCCGTCTCCACCGGCTGATAGCCTCTCAGAGCCTCAGTCTCCTCGTCTGTGTGTTGTGTGTGGTGTCGATACCTTCCTCCTAGGGTAGCCAAAAGGCTAAATGCAATCAGGAGCATGAAGGTCTTGGACACCACTTGGACATCATGAGGTGGAGAGAGGCAGGGAGTGACCAGTACCAAGAAGGGGTATCCCCGTTCCCCTAGGGGCCCCCTTCCTTGCTGGGGAGCCCACTGGACGTGATCCCTTTGCTTCTTTCCTTCCCCCGTCCCAGGCACAGAAGTGGCCTCTCTGACTGGAGGACCGACCAGGTCACACTGGGCATGCTCAGCTCAGCTTGGACCTTACTCTCCCTTAGAGGGCGGTGTGCACGCAGAGACACAAGGCTGAGGGCCCGTCCGGGGCTCTGTCCCCGTGCGCGGCACGAGGGCTGCCTGGGCCTCCGCTGGCTGGCCACCTCCTGCAGCTCATTGCACAGGCCCCTTAGGCCCTCACTCCCAGGTGATATGCTGACCTCCATCTGCCTTGCTCTTCATCCGATTTCTCAGTTTGTTGAGAACCTGGGTAGGAAAGGGGAGCGCGATTTAGTATCACGTGCCCCCCTCGCGACCACCATGCGCCCTACCCCCATCAGAGACCCCCGACCCCAGTTCCCACTAGCCTGGGCCTGGGCTTGTTGATCAACATCTTACTTTAGAGGAGAGCCTTCCGTCTCCTTCCCGGCATCTTCAAGGAGAGCAGATGACGTGACCTCATCCGTCACTCCTTCTGGTGTTCCATAACCCTTGCCGACATGCTCTCCTTCTCGGGTTAACCTACGTTCCACCCACTGCCATTTATTAAGCCCACTCCCTCCCGGCTCACGGCACCAGCCTTATTCGAGGAAAGATGAATAACTCGCTCACAGTCACCCTCTCCTTTGTTAAGAGGTCACCTTTCTGCCTGGTGTTGTTTGTTGTTTAGAGAGATGTCCAGACATGCGGCTTTTGTTGCATTGTCTTTTCCAAGCACGACTGAATCTCAGATTCATAGGCTGCCAGAATTAGAAAAGTGAACCAGGACCCCCAATCCAGATGGTCTTGGCCTCCCTCTAACGAACCAAAATGCCACCGGTCAGCTTTGTCTGTTCCTTTGCGTGGTGTAGCCAGGAGCACATACAGCTGCCCCATATACTAGAGACACACGTGATTTAGATACTCCACAGCCCCTGTCCTTGGTACTTACCAGCTCTTCCCAGATGCCACCCAAACACCAACCACATCACCGAATATTCCAGGTCTGGAAGTTCCTGGGGAATGAGGGTCTTCGTGTATGTTCCAGAGATATTCCACAGCCCCTTGGTAATTCTCTGGTGACCTGCTCTGAAAGCTGACCCTGCATGCATTTCAAGGACAGTTTCAGCTCTTGATTTTGTTGGTTCCTCCTCTGACCAGAATCCTTTGCTTTGGAATTGGACTATCCTTCCCTCCCTCATTAGAGTTCCCTCTATCGGTCAGGATAGGCTGGGTCGTGCTGCAGTAGCAACAGCTCCACAATCTCATTGGTCAGCAGGGAGGGTTCTGCTCACTGTGGGCATTCAGGGCCCAGGCTGATGGAACAGCCACCATCTCAAATATTGCTAGTTGCTGTCAGAGGGAAAAAGAGACTGGGCTGAATTGTGTGAGTCATTGAACCTTATGACTAGTGGTGACACCTGTCACTTCTGCTCACTTCTCATGGGCCAAAGCAAGTCACACGGGAGTATCTAACTTCATCAGGGGTGGGAATAGCAGTCCCCCTACAGGTCTGCAAGCAAAGAGCCAAGAATACTTGGTAGACACACGAGCGATTCTAACCACACCAGCTTTCTTTCTCTTTCCAGAGGGGGAGGAATTCCATAAACCATCTGTTAAAGAAAAGAAGCTATCTAATCCTGTCTTCCAATTTACTTAATTTAAAAGGAGCAAAAAATAAAGAAAATAAAAGGAGCCTACTTTGACCTAATTAGGGAAAGTGATTTTTCTCAAGATCATACACTGAGCCAATGGCACATTATTATTACTAGAAACCAGGTCTGCTGACATGATTTTGGTTTTTCCTTTTTGGACCATAACATCATGTAGACATGTTATTTTGTCGATTTATCCATATGTACCCCCGTTCGGGTTTCTGAATCAGTAAGGTTGTTACTAATTTTAGCTTGACTGGCTGGTGGGTAGTGATACTATGGTTGATTATCAGCAAGGGAACTATTTAATTTAATAACTCCCCCAGGCTTGTAAAATAAAAAAATCTGATGGTTTTCTTCATGGGAACATGCATCTGTGTTTAAATAGCAGTGCTGCCTGCATCCTCTGTCAAAAAGCCCAGCCTCAGAGCTCAGCCTATGTGAACTGGGCAACCACTAATAGTCCAGCATAATGGTAGGACTTAAATTGGAAATGCAGGCGGACAGTTAAATTGGATAGTAATAGCAGTGGCAGTAAAGGTCTTCTCAATGCCATGTGCTGTGCTGTTTATATTTTCATTGACTGACTTAATCCCAGTGCTTATTTGGCAGGTAGGGATTGGTAGCCACAGCTTACAGATGAAAACATTGATGGTCACAAAGATTAAATAACTAGCTGAGATAGTAAAACTAGTGATTATAGAGAATAACCTCTATCATTCTCACCACACCCATTTATTGGGTAGAAAATCCCAGGTTGAAATTGTTGTGGTCATTTACTCATTTGTTATCTCTGACCAGGCTTCCCCAGCGGGGGTATGTACACCCTAGTAGTGCAGGGACCGGGTATGTCTTGATACCACTGTATCCATAGCCCCTAGCACTGAGCCTGCCCTGTTACTGGTATTCTGTAAACAAGAAGTTTTAATGATCATAGGTCTGGACGCCCTGGATCCCAGGCAGAGATGTGAGTTTAAGCTTCTCCCTGGTTTAGTCACTTTGTTTTACAGGGATTGACCCTCCCCCATCTTCTTACCTCCATAAGCCCCACCCATTTCTTCGGAGTATCTTGGGCTTCTGCACACTAAATATCTTAATTTTAATATTTTTATATCTCTCTCCCTTGTTCTCGCCCTTATGCCCTCTCTTGTTCTCCCTCCTTTTCCATCCCCTCTTTCTCCTTGTGTTTGCTCTTTCTCTGTTTTAATGATCATGATAAAGAAGTACCGACTCCAGAACTCACATCTGAGGAGTGGCTTGTTGTTGGGTCATTGAATTCTGCAATGAGAATGCTCACCTCAGGTGCATCCAGAACCAGTCTTCGATGTGGCGTCATGCAATCTCATTTAGTGTCTCTGCTCATTAGTCTACTGAAATTTCCTTTGATTATTTCATTCATCCAATTTTAATTTTGTAATTTAACTGTGGAATATAGTAATTGGGTTTAGCATATCCAGTCTTGACTGAAAATGCATACAGCCCAGAGTATACTTTTGGTCTGGGTTGTCCAGCGACTTGTCAATTCAGCATCAATGCCATCAGTTCGTGAGTTTGTCACGTGTGTACTGAGTACCTGCTGTGTGCCAGGCGTTGTGCTGCTTACAGTGATGTAATAAGCAGGACACGATGCCGTCCAGCAAAAAGCTCACAAGTTATCGGGGGTCGGGGAGGCACATGAACAGAAAATCATTGTGTTTATGTAGCAAAGCTAAAGGTATAGGCGTGCCTGAGGCAATGGGTGCTCAGAGGAGGATCCATAATTAAGTCTTACTGGCTGTAGTAGATAGACTCTGAAATGGCCTCCCTTATCCCCAGCTTCTGGTGCTATGTCCTTATGGAATTACCTTCCCCCAGAGGACCTGTGATTTCCATCTATCTGGTAGAAAACAGCAAAGGTGACTGAAGGCACTTGATTAGGTTAAACAAGAGTATAATGCCCATCTTGCTCCCTTCCTGGCCCTTGCCGGCTTTGATGAAGGGAGTGGCCGTGTGAACTGCCCTATGGATAGACCTACACAGTCAGGAATTTCTGCCAGCAACCACATGAATGGCTGGGGTGAGAACTCAGCCCCGACAGATACTTCAATTGCAGCCTCATAGAAAACAGCTAAGCTGTGGCTGGGCTTCTGACCCGCAGGAGCTGTAAGGCAATACAGTGTGTGCTGGTTTAACCCCCTAAGTTTGTGGTAATACCATTATGTAGCAATAGATAACTGACACAGTGTTTGAGGAAAACTTCCTGCAGGAAGTGACGCCTGAATTGTGCCTTGAAGGATGAGTAGGAGTCACCCAGGTGCCTCAGATCTTCCCTGACTGACGATGGGGTCAGGTCCTCATCAGTTGTGAATGACTAGCTCTCCACCTTCAACAGCTTCCTTAGCCATCTGCAGGCCCATCACACGGGCAAGATAACATGTGAAGAAAGAGTCAGCCAATCTGCATGCAGTGGGCAGTGATGCAGAATCCAGCCTCCTGCCTTGATGATTCACCGAGATCCTTTCCCCTGTTCCCTTTAAAAATCGTCATGGCTGCGCAGAATCTTCCAAGTTGGTCTCGGGGCATAAGTGCTCTTTCTCCCCAGATTGCCGGCTTTTCTGATTCAAGCAACTTTCCTCTCTTAAAAAAAAAAAAAAAGTAAAAATGCATCTACTATCCCTGACCCACGCAACATCACAGCTTAGCCCAGCCCACCTTGAACGTGCTCGGAACACATACGTTAGCCTACAGTAGGGCATAATCATCTGACACAAAGTCTATTTTATAATATAAAGTTGACTACTGCATGCAGTTGAACACTGTACTGAAAGTGAAAAACAGGACGGCTGTCTGGGTACAGAATGGTAGCCAGTGTGCTGGTCTTCTAGCCGTGTGATCGCGGGGCTGCCTGGGAGCTCTGGCTCACTGCCACCGCCCAGCATCACGAGAGAGGATCTTACTGCATAATTAGCCTGGGAAAAGCTCGAAATACAAGATCTGAAGTCTGGTTTCTACTGAATGCTAATTGTTGTCACACCGCCGTAAAGTCGAAAAACCCTCCGTCGAACCATCGAATGCTGGGGTCCACCCGCATAGGGAGGAGTGAGTGGGGTGCCCTGGGGAGAAGGGCATTGAAAAGAGCGGGCACACAGCATGGATGAAGGTTTGGGGCAAGAAAAGGCCGGGGGGGTAAGGGGGCCCATTAGGTAGGACGATCAAAAATGGCTGCTAGTTGATGCGTTTCGATTTGCAAAAATGCCACTTTCATTAGGACTGACCTATTATAAGCAGCCCAGTGCTGCCAGAGCTTAAACTTTGAAGGAGTTCCTGTTAACACTCACTTGACTCACGTAATGTGGTTTTTTTGACTTAAAAAACATTACGATGGTCTGTCTTCATGGAGTCTCTCCATTTCCTTGAAGTAATGTGAAACGTCGGAATTTCTCTAGGCGTGTTCGAGCTTCACAGACTAGCATCTCACATCCTCACGGCAAAGGAGAGCCTCAAGGATCCCATGGTGCTCTTCCGTCCCGGACCCACTGCAAGCTGGGAATACATCCTCTGCACTTGGCAAAGGAGAAAATAAATCAGAGCCAAGGGAGGTTAGTAGCCAGGGCTTGAGGTGGGAATGAACCACCTCACTTCCTTCCTGGAAGCTTACCTCTGTCTACCCCTGCACGCTTTCTCTTTTCGAGCCTGAGTCACTTTTCCTCCTGTACAAGGCCAGCCACTCACCAGAGGGCTGACCGCAGCACGTTCTGCCTGTTCTCAGCATCACTCATCAATCACTTCCTCCCCTTGTCCTTGACCTTTTGCTTCCTCCTGACCTTTTTCTTTTTAGATTGCAAAGACGGCTAAGCATTTCCAATTCTAAAAACATGTTCTCTCTTGCCCCTACATTTTCCAGGTTTTGCTTTGAGTTTCTCTCTCCCTCTTGACCTTCTCAGTGGTGGTTCTTGAATGAGTGGTGAATTCTCGCTGCTTCTGTGTCCTCATCTCCCATCTCTTCTTTGGTGCATTGAGGTCTGATCAGCCGACTTCCCACCTTCTCACCTCTGCACTTCAGCGACGCCCAGGGCCAGCCTTCTGTGCTGCAAGTGACCCGGTGAACTGTGCCCACTTCTTCCTGCGGCTTCTTTTTTTTTTTTTTTTTTTGGCGGTACGCGGGCCTCTCACTGTCGTGGCCTCTCCCGTGTTGGGGAGCACAGGCTCCGGACGCGCAGGCCCAGCGGCCATGGCTCACGGGCCCAGCCGCTCCGCGGCATGTGGGATCTTCCCAGACCGGGGCACGAACCCATGTCTCCTGCATTGGCAGGCGGACCCTCAACCACTGCACCAGCAGGGAAGCCCCCCCTTTTTTTTCCTGCGGCTCCTTTTGCTCTTGGCTTCCACATCAACACCCTCGCCCTTGTTCTCCTCCTTTCCTCTGATTGACTCTTCTATCTCTCCCCTGTCTGTCCTCCTTTCCCCGTTCTGTCTCTTAATTAAACGTCGATGTTCCTCTGAGTGTGTCCTTCCTGCCGTATGTCCTGGCTCAACACGCTCATCTTCTCTCCTGGATTTAGCCTTCGTCCTGAGCAGATGACCGTCAGAGCTGTGTTTCTAGCCCTGATCTCTCTGCACCAACCACGCCAGCCTCATCACCGGACACTCCCCACGTACACGAAGCTCTGTCTGTACAGAACTGGCTTCCCACAAGCGACAGGCTGCTGGGGTTCCCTCTGCCTTCAATTCATGCCAAAGCCTAGGCTGTCTCCCCACACTTGCTCATCACTACTCATCCTTCAGGACTCAGGTCAGGCGTCGGCTCCTCCTGGAAGCTTCCTGAGCCTCTGACAGGGACCAGATAACGCCCCCCCTCCCCACCCATATTTCCACTCTGGTGGCATTGCCTCCTTCTGGTTGCCTCTTGTTGCTTCCCATTTGTCTGTAGGCTTCTGGAAGGCGCCAGCTTTCTTGTCTTTAACCTTGTACACTCAGAGTCTATCACTGTGCCATTCATTCGTTCAGCAAGTAACAGTACGCACCTGCCTTCGCTAGGTCCCTCCTGGGCCCCGGGGGTCCGTGGTGAGCAGTGGGGTGTGGACACGCGCCAAGGTCACAGCATCCTGGGACTCGTGTCTGGTAAAATGTAGCTGGGACTTTGGTTCTAACGCCGACAGCATGGTCGGGGAAGGTTTCCCAAAGCTGAGGCCAGACGAGGGATCGGGGTTAGCTCGTCGATGCCCTTAGGGTAGGGGGCTGAGGAGGAGGGATGTTCCAGGTAGAAGGAACTCCTGTGCAAAGGTGCAGAGGTGAAAGGGAGTGTGACTTGCTGGAAGAAGAGAAAGCAGCCCCGAGGCTCGACCTGATGTTTGAGGTGGGGTCTGCAGGGAGAGGAGGCAGGAGAGGACCACGGCCGGAGGGCAGCACGGGGAGTGGATGGAGGGGCCGGGGAACACCCAGGGAGCCCATCACGAGGCTCTGCGGCAGCTCGGGTGAGAGGTGATGGCGCAGAGTGCTTCCGAACTCAGACCGTGTTGATATGCGTTTGTCAAAGGTGTTAGCAGGTGCCAAGTGTCAAAGACGAGGTCAGGATGTAGGACAGGCCGGTGCTTCTCCTGGCAGACTAGTGTGACTAAGACACATAGGCATCGGATTCTTTTTTTATTTTTAAAAAAATTTATCTATTTTTATTGATTTATTTTTGGCTGTGTTGGGTCATCGTTGCCGTGCGCGGGCTTTCTCTAGTTGCGGCGAGCGGGGGCTGCTCTTTGTTGCAGTGTGCGGGCTTCTCATTGTGGTGGCTTCTCTTGTTGTGGAGCACGGGCTCTAGGCGCACGGACTTCAGTAGTTGTGGCTCGTGGGCTCAGTAGTTGTGGCTCGCGGGCTTAGTTGCTCCGCGGCATGTGGGATCTTCCCGGACCAGGGCTCGAACCCGTGTCCCCTGCATTGGCAGGCAGACCCTCAACCACTGCGCCACCAGGGAAGCCCTAGGCATTGGATTCTGACTAAAAGCAGCCTGTGGTTTTCCCTCCGAATAGAGGATGGAGCGAAGTTTTAATTCCTCATGCTGCGATCAGGCCTTCTTGTGTTGGGAATTCACTTTTGCGTTGGTTTTGAGTGGCCGCATTGACTGCAGGTTTTTGCCGGCTTCGAGTGACAGGCCTGTTTCGTTTTTCTCAGTTCCTTGATCAGAAGCAGTCAAGGCGACGGGGCCGCTGCTGGGATCTGTGGGGAAATCAAGCTTCTGCTGGCCTTGGCGCCATCTAAGCTGAGAGGCGCGAACATTACTGAAGGCAGCCCACAGCCCAGCTGGCCCAGATGCAGCCTTCCTAAGGCGGGTAATAAAGGCAGACTCAGCAGGACAACTTAGAAGTAAATTTGTCTGTTTCTGGAAGCACGGGAAAGAGCCATGAGAAATGATATTTATGTTAGATGTTACCTTTCCCTGGGTTTTCTTTCAAAAGTCCTGATGATTTCTTTTTGTGTGGTTGCCTGGGGATATTGTTTCCAGCCCATCTCCCACAGCAGAGCGAGGCTTTGTGGCTTGGCTGCCTGGGGCAGTGGAGTATGGAGGAGGGGGCCATGAGCGGAAAATGGCTTTTCTCCTTCTCTAAAAAGAATGTCCCTCCATTTGCATCTGCCCTGCTCACCTCTTGACATCACCTCTCCGATCCCCCCTCAAGCCTCAGCTAATTTGTATGCTTTGCCTCCCCGAGGCACTTGCTGTTCCTCTTCTTGGCATGCTTTTCCCCTAGGTTTTTGCACAGAAGGCACAGCTCATTCTCACATCACAGCCGGAATTGACTGTGGACACCTTTCCTGATTATGACAGTTAATTTCCTGGGTCAACTTGGTGGGGCCGTGGTGCCCAGATGATGTGGTAAACATTATCCTGGATGTTTCTGTGATGGTGTTTCTGTGGATGAGAGTAACACGTAAATGGGTAAACTCTGAGTAAAGCAGATTGCCCTCCGTAATGTGGGTGGGCCTCATCTAATTAGTCGAAGGTCTTGCTGGAACAAAGACTGGCCTCCCAAAGCAAGGGGGTGTTTTGCCAGTAGATAACCTTCAGACCTGAACTGCAACATGGGCTCTTCCCTGGGTCTTCAGCCTGCTGGCCCTCCCTGAAGATTTTGGACTTGCCAACCAGGACAATGGCATGAACCAGTTTCTTAAAATAAATCTCTCTCCCTATAGTCACATCCTCCTGGTCGTCTTTCTCTGGAGAACCCTGACTGATACACTGATCATCCTGCCTAAGGTCTCACTTCTCCTTCCTTCACAGTTGCTCTGCTTTATCATTGCCCTGTTTCCATTCAAAAGACTTGTCACCACCTGCAATTATCTTGTTTATTTGTTTGCCTCCTCATTTACTGCTTCTCTCCCCCAAGAAAATGCACATACGCCAAGGTCAGGCACCTTACCTGTCCTGTGCATGGTTCTAAACCCCAGAACCTAGCACACCCTCTGGCACATGAACGGTGCTGAGTGAATAATTAAGTGAAGTGAATGCAGTCTTTTAGCTTAAAAAGAGGCATTGGAACAAAAACTTGTACACAAATGTTCATAGCAGCATTATTCCTAATAGCCCCAAAGTGGAAACAACCCAAAATGTCCATCAACTGATGAATGGATAAACAGCATGTAGAATATGCACGCAGTGGCATGTTATCAAGACATGAAAAGGAATGAAGTCTCGATACACGCCACAGTGTGGATGAACCTTGAAAACATCATGCTAAGTGAAAGAAGTCAGACATAAAAGGCCACATATTGGATGATTACATTCAAATGAACTATCCAGAATAGGCAAATCCATAGAGACAGAAAGTGGATTAGTGGTTGCCAGGGGCTGGGGATGGAGGGGGATAAAGGAGTGGGCAGTGATGGTTTTGGGTACAGAGTTTCAGTTCAGGGTAATGAGAATGTTCTGGAATTAGATAGTGCCAGTGCTTGCACAGCATTATGAATATACTAAAAGACACTGAATTGTATACTTTGGCATGGTGAATTTTATGTTAGGTGAATTTTACCGCAATTAAAATAAAGCAGGTAGGTATCCACTCTCCCATTTAATCCTGACCTCACCTTGGGAGTGGATCCAACAGTTAATACTGAGCAGAGAGTTGAAATGATGATTGTCCTAGAGTCCCACAGCTGGCAAGTGGCAGAATCACAAATGCCATCCAAGGATCCCTGGCCGCTATGGTTTTTGAATCCATCTGTGTTTGTCCACTTCCTCTGCCGTGCCTTTGATTTAATTCACTCTTGCTTGTCTTTGGACTCTGCTGATAGGCTCCTGCTTGGTGGTCTCCTGGCTCATAGTCAGTCAGCCTGCATCCTATTTTCCACTCTCCACCACAGTGATCGTTATTGAGAAAGCATGTACCGTACCATGTTACTTTCATCTGAAATCTCCCATCTTGGATCCCCAGTGCATCCCTAACAGTGACTGCCTTTCTCCTTCTATCAGCAGTGGCCCCTTAGGTTTAAAATTGCATCACCCACTCCCGTGTTCGTGGTGGCGTCACTCACAAGCCAGAAGATGGAAACAACCTAAAAGTCTGTCAGTGGATGAATGGACCAATGGATAAATAAGATGTAGGGGACACACACACACACACACACACACACACACACACACACACACACTGGACTATTATTCAGCCATGAGAAAGAAGGAAATCCCACCGCATGTGACCGCGTGCCTGGACCTTGAGGAAATGATGCTAAGTAAGATAAGTCAGACAGAGATAGACAAATACTGTATAATATCACTTATATGTGGAATCTAACAAAGACAGTCTCGGAGAAACAGAATAGAATGGTGGTTACCGGGGGTCTGGAGGGGACCTGGGGAGGTGTCGGTCGCAGGGTACAAACTTGCAGTTAGAAGAAACATAGGTTCTGGAGATCGAGTGCACAGAATAGTGATTATAATCAACAGTTCTGTGTTTTATACTTCGGAGTTGCTCAGAGACTAGACCTTAAATTTTCTTACCACAAAAAAGAAATTATAGTTATGTGACATGATAGAGGTGTTACGGAACGCTACAGTGGTGATTGTATTGAAATACGTAAATGTATCAAATCAACACATAGAAATGTATCTTTTCTTTTTTTAAAAAATAAATTTATTTATTTATTTATTTATTTCTGGCTGCGTTGGGTCTTCGTTGCTGCGCGTGGGCTTCCTCCAGTTTTTATTTATTTATTTATTTCTGGCTGCGTTGGGTCTTCGTTGCTGCGCGTGGGCTTCCTCTAGTTGTGGCGAGCGGGGGCTACTCTTCGTTGCGGTGCGCGGACTTCTCATTGCGGTGGCTTCTCTTGTTGCGGAGCACGGGCTCTAGGTGCGCAGGCTCAGTAGTTGTGGCACGTGGGCTCAGTAGTTGTGGCTCGCAGGCTCTAGAGCGCAGGCTCAGTAGTTGTGGCACACAAGCTTAGTTGCTCCGCGGCATGTGGGATCTTCCCAGACCAGGGATTGAACCCATGTCCCCTGCAATGCCAGGCAGATTCTCAACCACTGCGCCACCAGGGAAGTGCCACATGTATCTTTTCAAATTAGTGTTTTGGTTTTTTTGGATTTGTACCCAGGAGTGGAATTGCTGGGTCATATGGTAGTTGAGTTAATTTTCTGTATATGGTGTGAGGTAAGAGTCCATCTTCATTTTTTGCATTTCAGTACCCAGCTGTCTCAACATCATTTGTTGAAAAGTCTGTTTTTTCTCTATTGAATAATCTTGGCCGTCTTCAACAGGGTTAAGTACTAAAAAATCGACTAAGCTATCTTTATTCTAATTCTTACCAAAAGCATTCCAGTCATTACCATGATCTCTATTTTACAGTTGAAGAAAATGCAGATAGGAGAGGTTAAGAGACTCGCCCTAAACTTATATGGCTGGTTAGAGACAGAATTGGGTTGAAAATCCAGTTCTCCTGATTCCTACTTTGTTATTCTGTTATATGAATTACATCCATCCAGCTGAATGACTATTTTATTATAAACCATCCTGCATTATTTAAAATGTAGAGAAATTGTTTTAAATAGGTGGAGAAAACTCTATCAAATTTTCTACAGCCCTTGAGAGTTGAGGCTACACTTTCAATTGCAAAATAATAATAAAGCTAGACATATTTCTAAGACTGCTTCATATATTAACTCATCTTACCCTCGCAGCATCTTACCCTAATGAGGGCAGTACTTTTACTGCCCCTGTTCCATGCATCAGGAAAGGAGACTTGTTGAGGTTAGATGCCCTGCTTCAGGTCACACAGCTGGTGAGCGTGGCCAAGCCTCCTGAAAGCAGGCGGTCTGGCTTCTGAGTCTGGGTCCCACGCTACGGTGCAGCCTGCGCTGTAGAGGTCTCCTTGTTTGATGAATCTCCCTGTCTCTCTTAAAGCCCAAAGCCCCATCCAGGGCTCAGCAGCGGCTTCTCTGTTTCCTTTGCTCTGGGTCACCCCTTAACCAACGTCCCTGCTTCCTCTGCCAAAGAAAAAGCACCCACAACTAAAACCAGAAAGGAAGAAGAGAGAGAGAGCAAGAAATGAATTCCCTCAAACCCCCCAGCCCAGAGGGCATCCCGGCTCATGTATGCCTTCATCAAATATGAATTAATTTGGTCCCTGGTCCCTGGATGAGGTACATGGGATAAGGGTGGTCCCCGAGGAGCTCAGAGACCAGTGGGGACTAGCTCCAGGAAGAGCTGTGCACAGAATTAAGTTCCGTGGAGTATTCGGTTCCCTCATGGACTCTGTGATGGAGCACAGGACCATCGTGGAGAAGGTGCGTGTCCCCTCGGGCTCAGAGGAGCCTCCTAAGCAGAGGCAGTATTGAAGCTGAGGCTGAAGGATGAGGCGGGCTTGGCTCAGAAAGTACTGGGTGGGTGTGTCGCTGTGTTAGGAGCGCGGCTCTGCAGGCAGACCACCTGGGGTCAGACCCACGGTCACCTCTCACAGCTCTGTGGACTTTCGTTATTTGACTTCTCGGAGCCTCTCGTTTTTGACCGTAGAATAGGTCTCAAAGCACAATGCACCTTGTTGGGTGGCAGTGAGGATTCAACAAGGGAATTCCTTTGCAGTATGCAGTGCAGAGTCAGTAGCCGCTCTTTGTGGCTACTGATACTACCTGTATCGTCGTTATTTCAGGAAGACGGCGCTGTCTGTGGACAGCCTGGGGTGGTCCGGGGCAGACACCTGGAGGGAGTCTGGAGAGGTAAGGAGGGGTCTCACATCTGCCATCATAGTGGACCCCCTGTGGCAGGTGATGGAGAGCCAGCCAAGGGCTTTACAGAGGGCGATGCAGGGGTCCTGGCTGTAGGAGGGAAGCTGGGTCAGAGCGGAGGAAAGTTCACTGGTGCAGGTGGACCATGAGGGGGGCCCGCCTCTGTGCGTGGCCAGGTCACCCTGCAGAGATGTGGAAGCTCTGGAAACAGCAGCCCTGGTGGCACCTGAGAGAGGAGGGTCCAGGGAGAGGTGAGTGGCTGTTAGCTTTCTGGCTTTTTGGTCTCAGCGTTTAGTTGTGATTTATTGGAACTATGGAATCCAGGGGAGGGGATGACAGTAAACTGAGACATGCCTCATCAGGGGGTCGGTGGGACGCCCAGGTGGACTTGGCCAGCACGTGTGGCTCTGAGCTGCCCTCGTCCACGTCTGTGTTGTAGTCCCACTGGCGTGATTTCCTTGAGGTGGGAACCGGGCCTCTCACTTGTCTATTTCCAAGCCCGGGCATGTGCTCTACCATCGATCCACGGGGGCTGAACACACAGATGGGTCACCTCTGCACGAGGCTCAGAGTCACAGAACACGACAGTAGTGAAGCTTCTCAGATTCTGGACCCAAGCCTGGCTGGGGGAAGCTGGGGTGTGGTGGGTACAAGCAGGGCTCTGGGGCCGACCTGACACCACCTCTGTGAGCGTGTGCCCCGGCACTAGTTCCCGAAGCATCCTATGCCTTGGCTTCCTCGTCTGTGAAATAGGCACACCCATTGCACCCACGTCAGAAGATGGAAAAAAGATAATGTGTATGAGACCCTTCGAGAGGTGCCTGGCATGCAGTACCCGCTCAGCAAGTGCCCCTTTTCGCTCCCTGTTCTGCATCCTCAGAACTTGGTCTGGCCAGCACAGACATTTTATACAGCCTTCTTTGAAAGAAAGGGATTTAGTTCAGTTCCTCCCCCGTGAAGGCCAGGAAGCAAAGGCTTAACACATTTGAGAAACTGATGTACTAGTAAGTGGGAAAGGCACTAGCGGCTCAAACAGCAGTCTGAGCTGTTAGTCTAGGGGCAGCATGCTGTTCTGTTATTTTGCTAGTAAGTGGGAAATTCGAGCCTCCGTCAGGTTAGGGTGGCTCAGGGCTCCCCTTCACTGTGTTCCCCTTTCCTTTCTTGCCTCTTTCTTGCTCAGGAAAGGAAAGAGCTGTTCCAGGCTCCTGCCCCCATATGAAAGGTGGAAAGGATGGGGAGATCTGAGAGCTCAGAGGGGTCCCTGCAGAGACAGGCCTTGGCCTGGGCTTTTTTGATAACATGACAGAAGGCCTTTCCAGGTCCTGGTGGTTTCACTTTCCCAGTCTTAGGTGGGGGCACTTTCCTTACCTTTTGTTCAGCAAACAAACAAACATTAAGTTTTTTTAAACTTTAGCTTCTGCCTCACATGTCCCTTAAACACAAAAAACAGGGAGGGTGCTACCTGGAGGAGGACGCAATCTTATGTAAAAGGGAGAGGAGAGATGGATTCAAGGAACAGGACAGACCGGGGAAGGCACCTCAGCAGCACTGAATGCGCAGACTCTGATCAAAGTGGACAAAGGCCTTTCGGCGCCTAGGCTGACACCCTGTGGCATCCAGGGGGCGTGTACACGCCACTGCCATAGCCCTGAGCACATCCCTCCATGAACTGCTTCCTCCTCTGAACCCTCCCAGACTCTGACAGCTCCAAGGCAGGGCCTGGGTCCTGGATCTTTCTTGTTCCCTGTTGTATGTCTAAGGCTTACAGCACGCGCACGACGCACATATGTTACTAAGAGCTGGCCTGCACCAAGTGCAAATGGTGGCCAAGGACAGGATGGGGCAGGTGGGTCATGCCTGCGTGCTACGATGGGATGTGAATTGCAGAGAGGGGGTGGAAAGGTGGTGTTTATCAAGGGCTTTTTCTGTTGCAACCAAAGAAGCCCAGCCAAAGTGGCCAAGCAGGGACTTTCTAAGCCCTGACTTTAGTGTTGGTCCACTTCTGCTCAGATACAAGCCCCCAAATGTGGGTGACGTTGCAGTCTCTATCCCTTTTATTGCTTCTTTTTCAAACTTTGTATTGGAATTTAGTTGATTTACAGTGTTGTGTTAGTTTCAGGCGTACAGCAAAGTGAATCTGTTATACATATACATGTATCCACTCTTTTCTTTCACTTCTTTTCCTGTATAGGCCATTACAGAGTATTGAGTAGAGTTCCGTGTGCTATACAGTAGGTCCTTATTAGTCAGGACATGGAAGCAACCCAAATGTCCATCAGCAGAGGAATGGCTAAAGAAGATGTGGTACATTATATACAATGGAATGTTACTCAGCCATAAAAGAGAATGAAATAATGCCATTTGCGGCAACATGGATAGACCTAGAGATTGTCGTGCTGAGTGAACTAAGTCAGACAAATACTCAGACAAATACTAGTGAGAATTTCTGGGGGGGAAAGGAGAGTGGCCTAGGATTTTTCATTTTTAACAGCCACTCTGATAATTCTTAGGCCAAGCAGAGTTTGAAAGCCGCTGCCTTTTTAAAAAAAAATTAATTACGTAATTAATTAATTTATTTCCGGCTGCGTTGGGTCTTCGTTGCTGCGCACGGGCTTTCTCTAGTTGCGGTGAGCGGGGGCCACTCTTCGTAGCGGGGCCTACTCTTTGTTGCAGTGTGTGGGCTTCTCACTGCGGTGGCTTCTCTTGTTGCCGAGCACGGGCTCTAGGCACACGGGCTCTAGGCACATGGGCTCAGTAGTTGTGGCTCGTGGGCTCTAGAGCGCAGGCTCGGTAGTTGTGGTGCACTGGCTTAGTTGCTCCGCGGCATGTGGGATCTTCCCTGACCGGGGCTCAAACCCGTGCCCCCTGCACTGGCAGGGAGATTCTTAACCACTGCGCCACCAGCGAAGTCCCGAGAGCCACTGCCTTTTCTTATTTAACTCCCACTTGAGTTGCACTAGGGAGATTTATGTATATTCTTTTACAGGTGAGGGACCTCAGACTGGGAGAGGAGGATAATTAACTGCCCAAGGCCACACAGACACAAAGTGGCCAGATTGTGACATCTGCATGTCCTCCTAAAGCAGTTGCCCTGCTCTTCCCAAATTTGAGCTGATCTGTGTCCTTAGGACCGGGTAAAGCTCTGAGGCTTGGAAGAAGTAGAATAATGGATTCTGAGCTCACATTGGTTATAATTTAATTGGGGACATTAGAGGCACATGGATGAAAGAGGACCAAACAGTTTGAGGTGTGGGCACAAATTCAAAGATAAGGGGCAAATACCAGGAGTTACAGGAGTTGGGAAGAAGGAGAGCTGATCTCAGCTACACTGGAGAGAACTCCAGACAGAGAAAATTCCAAGGAGAAAAGCCAGGTTTCAGATGGAGTCTCTAGAATGAGTCAGGCTGGCAGAGGTAAGGGGGAATGGAGAAGGATGTCCGCGTGGAAGGAATGGCCTGGACAAAGGCAAGGAGGGAGGAAGTTGAAGCACGTTTGAGAGTCCTTCCAGCCAGAGCACATCAGTCACCCAGCTGGCAGGCTGTAATGACTTGGGCCTGGCTTATTAAGCACATTTGGAAATTGGGTGAATTGCTTGATTTGGTAAAAAGTTACATGGTACATTTAATCAGGCCTCCTTTAAGGAACAAATGTCATTAAACACCACTTAATTAGCTGCCCCTGCAGCCTGACTGGGTGAAAATTATATCCTTGGCAAACTACAAAACATTTTTAAGGTCAGATATGGAGAATAAAAATACCACTAGAAGCCCTCGGGTAATAGGCCTATAAAATCTTACCTCATTTTCATTCATTGAAAAGATTCATTCTGGATTGCAGCTAATCAGAACTTGATGGGCTTTCTTTGGAGGAGAATCTTAAGACCCAGGGTGTGTTGGTCTTTATGCTAAAGGAGTGAAAAATAAAAGAGCCAGAAAAACAGATACACACACATTCGATAATACACTTGTTTATCAGCCTGCTGATTTGTTATGGGAATAAAAATGTCTGCTTGCTCTGTTAACCCAGGATACTGTATATTATAGCAATCTGAGCTCTGGCTGTGCCCAGGACAAAGAAAGCAAATCAGAGAATTACTAAAGAGATGAAGTGGATGGGGCCATCGTTTACTGCATTTCTAAAAATACTTCCAAGTAATTTACAATACGCACACAGAAAAGCACACATATCATAAGGGCCTGGCTTAATAAATTTCCATAAACTACAATCACCCTTGTGACCAGCACCATCAGATCAGGAAAACAAGCATTACCACCTGTCCAGAATCCTAATGCTTTCTTTTCATCCTTCCCTTTTCTCGCCACGCCAGGGGTAATTGCGGTCCTGGCTTCTCCCGGCAGAGGTTGATGTCCCCTGCTTCCTCTGAATGGCATCGTGCAGCCTGCACACTTTTGTGCCTGGCTTCTTTCACTCAACATGCTTTGAGAGGTTCAACCATGTTGCTGCGTGTGCTGTGATTTGCCCACTCTTACTGCTGTGTTGCGTTCCGTTGGGTGAAGATGCTATAATTTATTTACATATCTTTTGGCTCACAGGTATTTGGACGGTTTTATATTTGGAGCCGCTATGAATCATGCTGCTATGAACATGCCTTTTGTTGAGTCTGTCCTGGCGTATGTGGGTCTATGTAGGCATGAGATTCCTGTGGCTTAGCATATGCACCTGTGTAGCCAGCGTGTCTATGACTTCACAGCCGTGTGATATTTATATTAGTGGGAAGAACATTTATATATTACATATAACATATTAACATATTATATATAATATTATGTGTGTGTGTATATGTATTTTTTGACCATCTATTATTTTGATGGTCTGTTTCTTTGAACCATGAACTCCTTGAGTGCAGAGACTTCTGGCTTATTTCTCTCTATCCTAGAGACAAGTGAACTGCTTGGCACAGATAAATTCCAATGAGTAATTGTTCAACAAAGGAATGAGCATCGAGCTCTAGTGACCTGAATTCTAGTTATTTAGCCTCTCTGGGTCTCCCGTTTCTTCATCTGTCCAGTGGGGAAGGTTTGTTAATTGAAGTCTGCTGACTGAGAGGGTTTAGCTTTTGTCTCAAGGAAATTATATAGCACTGCCCCCCCTCCAGCCTCCTCTCCTTATAATGTAGGGGTGGTTCTTATCTTATTCTTATCTTTCATCAGACTTCTTATTAAAGGCAGTGTCCACTTAACCTAGATTGGGATTCTGACATGCTAGTCCCCAAACAGAGAAAGTGTTTTAATTGCAGTCACCAAAATCAAGCCATAATTAAATGCTCTCAAATTGTTATGTTAGTGGGAAAAGCATTTTCCCTTCCTTCTTATCAACACCTTCCCCAGCCTGGCTCCTGCCACAGAAGTCC
The DNA here is from genome assembly GCF_002837175.3 of Physeter macrocephalus. Taxonomy (NCBI): domain Eukaryota; kingdom Metazoa; phylum Chordata; class Mammalia; order Artiodactyla; family Physeteridae; genus Physeter; species Physeter macrocephalus. The sequence goes on along the minus strand of NC_041228.1, from coordinate 6,152,396 downwards.
CTATTGGTCATTCTTCCACGTTTCACTTCATTTTTTAAGTGTTAATTAAATATATTATTCTACGCATTTAAGATAAACCTGTAATCCAAATGCTGCAAACTAGCAAATACAATTTGAACACAGTTTCTCTTTAAAAAAAAGAGTGGCTTTCAGATACTTGTTTCATGTAATTTGGTTCCCCTGCCTTGTTTGTAAAGTGGAGAAAAGAAGACTTACATGGCAAAGTTGTTCTGTCAGATCACAATACCCCTGACACAGATGCTCTCGGAGACTTCGTGGAATGATTTCAACCGTCTTATCCCTTCTAGGGCCCTTTCACAATCGAGCTGGCATTTTCGACCAGACACTGGATTGAGTGGGTCGATGCCTTCTCTGGGCCTATTAATTACTTATCTATAAAGTGGAGTTTTCAGGTAGAATTATTTCCAGCTTTTACATTGTTTCCCAAATTTGGGGATGATTTTTAGGAGGAATTTGGGGTGAAATAGATGATAGTATGTGGTAGATTGTGTTATTATTTCTGCTTTTTCTTCCTGTGCCTTTGCCTTACGACCCTGCACTTCCATCCCCCCGACCCCATCGGTGCTGGGCGTGGCCCTGCTGTTGGCCTTGGCGTCCGAGATGTGGGTGGGTGGACGGAGGGTCCGTTCCAAGCCTAGACCATAAGAAGCGCGGTCTGGTGCTTCCAGCCTCCGCCCTGGAGAGAACATGCTCTTGGATAGAACTACCACCCCTTCAGTCGAGACCCCGGAGTGAACACATTTTTAGTAGAGTATTTCCAACCATTGTGCTGACCTGGGCCTGAGAATGAGAGCTCACTGCCGCACCGCTGATGGGTACGTACGATGAAAGTGTGTCATCCTGTCAACAAAGGGAGCAATGGCCAAAGCTCTCTTTGCTTTGGGCGCTCACTCTTGGTGTGTGAAGGCCATGAGGGTGAGATCCATGTAGAAGAGCAGAAACCTGTCGCGGGTAACAGCGACCATCACTAGCAAATCTGTGTAATACTCCCCAAGGAGCCATTTACTTGCATTGTCTCACTTATCCTTAGTAACGCCTTCGAAGGAGGCACGCTCATTGCCCTTTTGTAGAGGACAAAAATGATGCTCCAGGAAGTCCAGAGGCTTTGCTCAGGCGTATGCGTCACGGACAGGTGGGGGAGTCCCAGGCCAGCACTTAACCACCTTGTGCCGCCCCTTTTCAAAGATGCGACGTGAAGTGTGAGAGGTCGGCCGTGCTCCAGCGCCTTCTCACGGAAGCCTTCTGTGCAAGTGTAGTTCACGCAGAGGGTGCCAAGCGTGGGGCTGCTGTTAATAAAAGTCAGAGGATGAGGGAAAGGTTTGGGTCAGACTCCTGGACCGTGGATGTGGGAGGACTCGACATTCGCTGAACACCCATGAGTATCTCTCTATCTCCTCGCCACACTTAACGGTTGCACTGGGGCGATGTGTCTCGGTTCTCGCCGGTTAGACGTAGGCGGATACAGTATAAGCAAGGTCTAAGGTTGGCCCTTAAACTCATTCTGCAGATCCTTCAGCCCTCACTTTCCTGTCGACAGTCTCCTTGGAAGGCGTGTGTCTTGGAGGTTATAGGTAAAGGACAGAAGCAGCCTGTGCCCCAGTCGCCACTGAGAAGAATGTCACCAAGAGCTGCATGACCCTCATAGGACTTTGATATGAGTGAGAAAACTTTTATTGTGTCAACGCAATGAGATTTGGGAGTGTATTTGTTGCTTCAGTATAACCTGTTCTATCCTAACTGAAAAATGTGATTTGCCTTTCCAGTAGGGTGAGGAAATCTCTTGGTTCTTCCCTCTAGGGTGGATACTCAAGATTTTCTGGTGTCTTTTTGCAACAATTTAAGATGAGTGAGAACAGACGTTTCTAGTATTATATAATCTCTCTGAACATCACTGCAGGGGAGTATCTGTACCTTTTAAACATCTTCTAAGTCTTTCAGATCATTGTAAATGTATATCAAATAAGTGAAATAATAAGGTAGATGGATAAGTGAAGTAAAGGAAGAAGAATGATGAAATTGTATCTGAGAAAGTAATTGGAGGGTATAATGGGAGATGGAAGGGGGACCAGGGTGAATGAAGAGGATGCCACCATGGGTCTCGTCCCTTCTCTCTGACTTCAACGTCAGTTACACTGAGGCAGGAGTTGTTTCAGTGGATGACGGTGATGGCGGCAAGGCCCCGCCATGTTTGATGGTCAACCACTGCCTCTGGATAAACAGCTTATCAGCTTGAGGAACTCACAGTTACCCCCGAGTCCAGCGGGAGCTTCCTCCAGACGATGCCGTTCTTCATGGCTTTAATCTGAAGCGTGTATCTTCTTCTGGGGACTGTGTCAAAAGAGCTTTTCATGAGAAAAAAGTTCCATTTGTTTTTTCTAAAATTTATTTTAAAAATTCGTTTTTTTTTTTTCCTTTCTCATTCTGGAAAGGCAAGCTGCAGAGTGTTTATAATTATTTCCTCACACTTCTTGACCTCTTGTTCACTGAACATTTATTGAGGAAACTTTGAGGAGAGCTTTTTTTTTTTTTTTTTTTTGACTGTCCATGGGGTAGAGTAATAGGATTTGAAATTTATGCAGACTTGGCCGTGGGAGGAGTAGGCAGTGACCGGAGCTGTGTGATCTGAAGATGTTCTGAACAGGGCCCTGGGCCGAAAACACCTCCTTTGGAAAAACCAAGTGTCAGAGAACCTGTTCTCTGAAAGTTCTGCGTTGAAGGGTTATACCTCTAGAGGCTACCTGTTTCTAGGCAAATATGAGTGAGATAAACAAGCAGAGATTCCCTGTGACTTTGGCCTATAGATTTATAATGCTAAAATGTATATACGTAGTCTTTTATTTCTTCAAGCTCTGCAGTAGACGTGAGCTCACGTCTTGTGCAAAACAAGCCTATGAGTTAGGGTTCACCGTGCCCATTTTATGGATGCGACTGAGCTGTGACTTGCGATGTTCTGGCCGAGTGGGCATCTTAACGCTGGTTCTCGTCAGGGCTGTGCAAGGATGGTTCAGAGGCTTTCCCTTTCAAACCATGACCGTAAATAAATTCCATCAATACCACCACCACAACCCTTACCATCCCCGTCCCTGTCCCTTACCGCTACCACCATTATGACCACTGCCAGTCTCGGCATTAATGTCACCATCACCCCCCCCCCCCCACATCACCATTACCGCTACCACCATTATGACCACTGCCAGTCTCGGCATTAATGTCACCATCACCCCCCCCCCCCACATCACCATCATCTCCACCACCGCCAGTGCCATCATTCCGGCTAACCATCACCACAATAAATACCACCGTCATCCCCGCTACCAGTAGCTCCTTGTGCAGTGATGCATACTCACCTAAGGGAAGTCTCAATGCCCATGCAACTCCCGGGTGCTGGCATAGAGGTGCCCTTAGGAGGGGAGGCTGAGCTGTCTACATACTCAGACTCAGCTCCTTTCCCCATCTGCCTCTTCCTGGATTCCATTTCCCACCGACTTAATGGTTGTGGTTGCTTGTCAATTGTCTATTTTTTTCCCTAACCCCTCTGGGGGGATCATCTTCTCAGCTAGGGCGGAGGGTGAGAGAACTTGATCTTTAGGAGTTTAAAACCACCAGGAAGAGATTTTTTTCTTTTTTCCTTTACCCTTTTGCTCTCTGTCTGTCATCCCTTCCTAGAAGCAATACACGTGAAGAGTGGTCTGACTCTTTGTTATTCAAGGTTTGGTCTTTGGAATAGTAGATTACCATCATCGGAAGGCATATTAGAGACAGAATCTCAGACCCTGTCCCAGACCTACTGAAGCAGAATCTGCATTTTGACAAGATTCCTTGGAGAATCTTAAACCCAAAATTTGAGAAGCACTTCTCTGGCTCTCTGGCTGGGGGCTGATAAATGGTGAGAATACAACTAAAAATCTATAAATAAAACTGGGGTTTCAAAAATATTTGCCTCATGGACAAGAGAATTGAGGCATAATAGCAGGGCAATTACGTGCTTCATTTCCTACTGTTTTGGGAGATGATGGGGTAAAACGAGACCCTGGACTTCTCCCCCCAGACTTTGAGCTCTTTTCATTCCAGCTTTCTGCCCCTCACTGTCCAGGTCAGAAAACTGTCCTGTGCCCAGAACCCAGGGCATGTACAGGCGGTGGGTTAGAGCAGAGAACACCCACACAGCATCAGGAGCCTGGAGTCTAAGTTCTAGGGGAAGGTACAGTGCCAGGATATTAGAATCCGAAGGATCCTCCAAGCAGCGTTACTCTCCGTATGGTGCCTCTCTTTCACATCATCCTGGCTATTTTATTCCCAGCTTGAATCACTGTCTCACATTATTTTGACTATTTACTTATTTCTTGTGGCTTCTCCCACTAGAATGTGATTTCATGAGACCATGAACCTTATCCACCTGTTTGTGGCTGTATCGCCAGCATTGTCACGTAGGAGGTGCTTCATGATAATTTGTAGAATAAATAAATGTAAGAAAATTGAGGTCCTAAAAATGAACATAATTTATTAACATCATTTGTTCAAGTCAGAAAGATAGAAAATTGCCTGCCAGGCACTGCCCTGGGCACTCTTTATGTACAATCCTTTATGATAGGAATTATCCTTCCTATTTTTTTTTTTTCATGAGGATGGATGTCCCAAATGACAGCGATTGTTAAGAACCAAGATCTTTCCACAATAACATGTTTCCTTCCCTTTTAGACTGAATAATTGAACCTGGGTCTATTGACACATAACGATTTTTTAGATGCGGGGAAATAAAAGGAAGGAGGGAAGGAATAATTGGTATCTATGCTAAGCATAAACTCCGTGCCAGCTAGAGAGGGAAACTTCCCCTATGTGTTATCTCTTGTAATCTACCTAACAGCGTCACACAGAATAGGTATTATCAACTCAAAGTTTCACTGAGAGGTTACTGAGACAGAGAGCTCTTGTCTCGAATGTAATCGATACATATTGTGGAATCAAAATTGTTTTATTCCAAAGTCTGTGTTCTTTATCATATATGATTTTGTCTCCTCATTCCTTATTTAAAGGACTAGGTCCTTATATAGAATACTCAGGGAAGTCTCCATTCATTTCGGCTGAAGTTTTACCATAAGGAAGAAAAGTTAAAACATAGGAAGCTGATTTCAGGAATTTATTTTAAAGCAGTCATCTCCGTGTATTTTTCTTGGATCCAGGCTGCATCTGCCCAGTCTCCTGTACCTCCTTCTTCTACTGCCTCCGGTCATGCGTCCTTCGCACTCATTGGCTCTTCAGCCTGTGAAGAGGGCCACCTTTGTTCTCCGTTCTTCCTCGGCAGGGCGTTGTTTGATATCCTGCAGAAAGATTTCCAGTGAGGATTGAAATTAAATTGGGTTTCTGAGGGACACCCAGCGAGTTAAATCTCTCTCTCCTCATGGCGTTTAGATTCAAATGGACTTGGGTCTGAATCTCAACTCAGTCAGGTATTAACTGTGACATCTTGAGAAATTGGGTCGTTATTGCAATTCTCAATTAATTCATCTGCCAAGTGGTGGAAATACCTGGCTCCGAAGGTTGTTTTGAGGTGTACGTGTTCTGATGCACTGGTTCCCTCCTCTGTGCCCGTGCTCCAGGCTGGTTCACTGAGATTTGCCCGATTGTTTGAGGGCTGCACAGTCTTGACGAAGGGGACCAGGTGGCCTCCCGACACTCTTGTTGTGGTTTAAATAGAGATGCTGCCACCCATGTTGCAAAAGTAGAGGATAAATGGGAGATCTGGAGAGTGATCTCCGTGCCGCCTTATGACATGTGATATGTTCGGATGACAAATGTTGAAAGAAAAGGCAGCAGGCAGTTGACGCTGTAGTCACTTAGAAAGAGTCAGCTTCACATGCAGCACGAGTAGGTGAGAAGAAGGGTATCTTTTTGGATGGACAGACAATAAATATGTTTTAACAAATCCTTCGAGGAAGCAACCATGGCAGAATCTGCGGGACTTCATCAAATGAGTTAGTGCAGGCCAGGGCAAAGAAAGGCAGATAGGAGAGATTATGTGTTACGTGACCACATTAATTTTAGTGTACTTATAAGAACTAATTTGGAAAAAATACTAGCCTAAAGGTTACCCAAGACACAGAAGATTGTTAACCAGATTATATAACGTTGAAAGACTTTAGAAGTGAAAGAGAAGAGAAACATTTAAAGAGTTTTCAAACAAATTTCCCGATTATCTGTAGTGCTATTTGTAAATAATCGCTCTGCTAATTATAAACAAAAATCTTATCTTTTTATTAAAACGGATCTAAGAATCTCTATGGAAAAGTAATTTTGGGGTAAAAATCAGTATTTTTTTCCTTTTGCTTTCAAATATACACAGTGACGCAAATAAAACTTTTGCTAATCTACTTCCAATTACCCGGTGTTCTCAGAAGCACAGGCAACACATTTCCTTGATTATAAATGTGAAATTTGCACTTTTCACTAACTCAGACTGTGGTCCCCGGGCAGTCTCAGTTAATGAAGTTTTACTCAACTTGTCACCTGGTAGCAAATTTATCCACTGGAAAATTAACAGAAAGACAACCGGGGGGCTTTTGGGAGTAATTAATGTGTTTGGAACTGCTGTGGTACTCTAATTGCTGGTTATAAAAATCTGCAGTCTTGTTACTTTCGTTGCTGGGCTGATGCGGTTTTGGCCTGGGTGCCAGGGGAAGGGCAGGGTGGCGGGTTACCACTTATTAATAATTCTGTTTCCCACTTATTAATCATTCTGTTTCACAAACAGACTCTTTCATGCCAGGCCCCGTCGATTTATCTTCCCGATGCCGTGTTGAAGTCAGCGGCGGATTTACGGCTGATTTATTTTGGCTGAGTTAATATGAGCACGTCACTGGGCCTAATGATTAAGTATTCACGGTTGGCTATAAATTACTCTCTTTCTTTCCTCTCGATAATAACTGATTATTTTTCACCACTTTTTGCGCGTGAATTATGAAGGACAGTTACCTCTTTAAATCTCCAGCACGTCTAGCCATGCAAAGGTTTGCGTGTCCGGTTCTCCCGTTCCAGAAGAAGGCAAGCTGCTGCTACTTAAAAAAAAGCAAACAGAAGCACCCCTGAAAAAACCATGAGTGAACGAATGCATTGCTGCTCCTGGAAATTTGTCTAGGCACTGTTGTCTGCTGGGAAGAAAAAAACTGGGTTGTGTGACAGTAAATTGGGAAGTTTGCCAGAGTCTGCTGCCACCAGCTGTGGAAATAGCTAGAAATTCAATTTTGTCAGGCCTCAGTTTCCTAATCTGTCAGTCAAGAAGGACAGTATATTTGCCTCTACCTTAAAGTTGTTGTGAGGATCAGAGAGGACAGTAGTAATACCTCATACCAGAAAAATTGGAGGATCATTATATATACATGTGAATGTGTATTTTTATATATGTAATGTATATGTATGCATGCATATAAGTGTACATATAGAGTATATATGTATATGACATATAGTGTATACGTATGTATGTATGTGTGTGTATATATATATATAGAGAGAGAGAGATAGATAGATTTACTCTGAAGTATTATTCAGAGCTAGGGTTTTTGCTGGAATCTCTAGGAAAGCGTGAAATAATTTTAGAATTCATCATATTGAGAATAGCTACCGTTAATTAGCACTAGCTATATTCTGAGCAGTGCATTAGGTGCTTTTCGAAGACTAGCTCACTTCGTCCTTAGAATGCCCGTGTAAGTTGCTATTTTTTATTATTCCCATTTTACACGGGAGGAAAATGATGTTCAGATGCATTAGGAACATGTTTCAGGTCACGAAGCTGGATTGTGACACGGTGGGTTGAAACCCCGGGTGTGGGGCTGCCATCTGAGCCCTTACTCCACGAGTTAGAGGTCACCTCTCAATGTGGGTGGTAACGGCACCCAGAACTGCCTCCAAATCCCCTATACCTAGGTTTCTGATGACCATCACGTTTTTGTACAGATGAGGAAATGGGTCTTGAGAGAAACGAACATAAACCGCTTAAGCAAATTCGTGCAGAGTTACGATAGTTGAGATCTCGGTGGAACAGAGCATCACACGTGTAAGGGTGCAAGGAGACGTTCTTTTTTTTTTTTTTTTTTTTTTTTTTTTCAACATCTTTATTGGAGTATAACTGTTTTTAAAGTTGTTGTGAGGATCAGAGAGGACAGTAGTAATACCTCATACCAGAAAAATTGGAGGATCATTATATATACATGTGAATGTGTATTTTTATATATGTAATGTATATGTATGCATGCATATAAGTGTACATATAGAGTATATATGTATATGACATATAGTGTATACGTATGTATGTATGTGTGTGTATATATATATATAGAGAGAGAGAGATAGATAGATTTACTCTGAAGTATTATTCAGAGCTAGGGTTTTTGCTGGAATCTCTAGGAAAGCGTGAAATAATTTTAGAATTCATCATATTGAGAATAGCTACCGTTAATTAGCACTAGCTATATTCTGAGCAGTGCATTAGGTGCTTTTCGAAGACTAGCTCACTTCGTCCTTAGAATGCCCGTGTAAGTTGCTATTTTTTATTATTCCCATTTTACACGGGAGGAAAATGATGTTCAGATGCATTAGGAACATGTTTCAGGTCACGAAGCTGGATTGTGACACGGTGGGTTGAAACCCCGGGTGTGGGGCTGCCATCTGAGCCCTTACTCCACGAGTTAGAGGTCACCTCTCAATGTGGGTGGTAACGGCACCCAGAACTGCCTCCAAATCCCCTATACCTAGGTTTCTGATGACCATCACGTTTTTGTACAGATGAGGAAATGGGTCTTGAGAGAAACGAACATAAACCGCTTAAGCAAATTCGTGCAGAGTTACGATAGTTGAGATCTCGGTGGAACAGAGCATCACACGTGTAAGGGTGCAAGGAGACGTTCTTGATACACTGGTCTCAGTGGGGGAAAGCGTGCAATGACTGATGTAATCAGAAAGTTCAGGCCTGTATCTTCATCAGGCATGGCTGGATCTGGGGAGCCAGTGGCACCCCCGGGACACTTCCTCACTCCTCTCTGGGTTCCATCTCCTCGTGCATTTAGAGCATGAGAAATTCTGGTCCCAGACACAGGATTAAAATGCTGTCTCCTCCATCCCTGTATTGTCCCTCCCTGAAGACCTTGGCCCATCTTGCTTTGGCCACCCTCCCATCTCTTAAACTATTTAAATGATGTCCTCTTCGGCAGAGGGGAGCTGGTCTGTGGACTCTCGGTTTGAAGGCAGTAAGATCCAGGTGAAATAACAATAGGAGAAAATGCTTTTCTAACAAGTAAAGGAAGAAAGTGTTGTAGAAGAAGGTTGAGAATAAAAAGAGAAGGCTGTGGGCAAAAGAGAAAGATAATTCTGAGAGATCTCTAGGGTCTAATGTCACGTGTCAATGAGATATTTCTGCGAGTTTTGCTTGTTTGTTTCTTGTTAATATCTGTGTTAACCATGTCCACTCCTCTGATGGATGGGGCACACCTGAAGGTATCAGCTCAAAGAACTTTGATCTAAACTAGAATACATTTTTTTTTTCCTCGTGCAAGGGAAGTGAAATGTTAAGTGGATGTGACTCCGTTACTCGTGTCTGATGACTAGAAGGTTCATGCCACCAAAGGATATCATTGATGGGCCCAGGACAGATTCAGGGCTTAAGACAAAGGCGTAAACAAAAGACAGATCTGAAAGTGGTTTTTTAAAACGTTAAAGCACTTTGCAAATATGAGAGATTTTGTTGGTCGAGGTCAGTGGCTGGGGTCACTTCCAGCTGGGGAGAGTCAGCCTCCAAAGGTGATGGATGGGACAGATAGCCAGGGAGCCCTCCCAGGCTGGGGAATCCAGTGACTTGCATGCCCTCCAGGAGCTGGGACTGACCTCGAGCAGATAGCCCATCCCCCTTATTACGACTGCAGCCTGCTTGACACTGGGGATTCTCAGGCCAGTTTTGTATGTGGAAAGTTTGCATATCATACCATTCCTTCCACTTTTACAGCCATTACCTTGTATGCAGGTATATAAGGTAATATAGATTATATATATATATATATATATATATATATATATCTGTATATATATTGTATACTATGTACAAGGCTTCCTGCCTTGTCTTATTCCAGGACTGAAAGTCAAAGGTATCTCAAAAAGGGATGCTTTCAGATGGGAGGACAACAGAGGGAAGACAGGCCATGTGGATGTCCTTCTCGTAAGTGGATTTAGGGCAGGTTAAAGTTAGATTTGCATGTAGGACATACAGACAGAGGCTTCCAGCAGCCACGATAAGCCATTATAGCTAGAAGTTTGCAGCTTAGAGGAGAGGTAGAGACTGAAGGGGGCCATTTAAGACATGGGTATTTAGACGGCACTGAAGTGAACCACATTTGTGGAATGGTTAGGAAGTTCCAAATAATGTGTAAAAGAAGGCCCAGAATGGACTCTGGCCAAATACCCAATATTGAGGCAGATGGGGCAAGGGCCAGAAAGAGGCAGTTGGGGGCCGAAAGGAGAGCTGCAGGAGAGAGAGCCTTCCCAGAACCCAAGAGGGAAATGATTTCTGGAAGGAGGATGTAGCTCACAGTTTCCAGTGCTCCAGAGGCTCGGGCTGGGTCTTAGCAAGTAGGAACATCGACCATCCACAGCCTTAGTGAAAGCACTTCCCCACAGCGGGTGAGGCAAGGACCTACATCTCCCTGATCAGACTGAGACTTCCTGAAATCCCTACTCTACCGTGGTGTCGGGGGACAGGCAGAGAGAGAAACACAGGTGCAGGGCCTGGGGTCCCCCACCCTTTCTAACGGCACAACCTCACCGGGGCGTGTGGCACATCCTCTCCAGGACTGTCTGTGCCCAGAAACTCATCTCTCGGCCACACCTGGCTGCAGGTGAAGTCGGACATATTTTCTGTGGGTGGTTATGGGCCCAGCTAAAGTCAGGGATTCTTATACAAAGGGAAGAATGAGAGGATGCAAACTGAGGTGCAACCAGTAGTTCAGCTGCAAGCAACATCCCACAATCACACTCACCAAAAAACTTTCAGACTAATCTTGTCAACAGGTTGTCGGCCTGGGTAGGTCTAAATACCTGCTCCATCATTTGCGAGCTGGGAGAGCTCATGTAAATTACCTAATCATTCTTTGTGCCATTATTTTTATTTGTAGAATAAAGATGATAATTCTTTTTTACTTACCTCATTTGGATTTGTTCACAAGGTTCAAAGGACAAAAAAATCCCTCAGCCTAAGGCCTAGCATAGAGTTGTTTCTTATTAATATTTTTTGTCAATAAATACTATCATGATGAAACATTTACCATATACATTTTATGAATACTTTAACTTATTATTATTAAGGCTCTGCTTGCTCCCTGTTAAGAGTTTGATTTAGCCACTGAAGATATAGTTTTGCCTTTGCTGAATTCTCCAATTTTTAACGGGATACAGTATGCTGGTGGAGGAGAAATATAAGCTACTAAACACAATGACCTGTTCTAGATACTCTGCCCAAAATGAATAGTTTTTCTTCATTGATTTTTTTTAAACAAAAAATAGGGTTCCTTTCCCTTTTTACATAGTCATAATGATTATGCTTAATCTCCTTAGCCAAGGTTGTATCTATCACTATTATAATTATTGTTTGTTCATGCTTTTATGGGGTGGGGAGAGAGAGAGAGGAAGAGAAACCAGTGCATTAACATGACATTGAGAAGAAGGTTACTTATTACTGGAGAAAGTTACTTCTCTGGTTACCAATAACCAGAAATAATTTTTTCCTTCAACACTGGAACAGTCATTTCCATTTTAATTAGAGGAAGAAATTTTAAAATTATGGTCCATTAGAATTTCAACCATCAACTGGAAGTTCTTTTTTTCTCTTTAAATCCATTCAAGTAATGGAGGTAGATTTAAGTGCCATAAACTTAATTTTTTTTTTTTTTTACTTTTCATTTTCATGTTTTAAAAATAGTTGGACACTGTGAATTGAAACCAGCATGAGCAGAAAACAATTTTTATTTTTAACCAATAATTATTAGTTTGGTTGCTCCTCTGTTATGATATGCAACTTACAAGGTTTATAAATCGTGGTTTAGAATCTTTTGTCAGTTTCTCTCTAGGCAAATATTAAGTGTCAGCTACAGCAAAAGGCTTAGCACACACACACAAAAGGTTTTACAGGAGGTAAAGTTGTTTCAAGCTCAGAGCCTTCCTGCCTCTGGATTCTGGATTATGTATGCTCCACTGTGCTGCCTGCAGCTTTCTTGACTTCCTGGCTGCATTCCTTCCCTACCGATAGCATGACCCCTCTTGCATATTTGAGCTGAGTCTGGCTTCTTGAGCACACAGCAATATCTTTGCACTTGTACTTATCTCCTGGCCATGTGGCACAATTAAGTTGATGAGTCCCTTTGAAGTTTGCAACCAGCATCAGTCCCAAGGATTTCCTGCAAAAGGGTATATGCAGCCCTCACTGAAAAGACTCCCAGGTCTTTGGGTAGTGAGGGAACCAAGTTTGGAAGCACAGTCTGGGAACTTTAAAAATACATTCTTGTCTGCCAGCTAGCAACAGCCTCCTAATGTGCCACATCCCACATGCATTTGGATTTAATATGTTTGCTTTTTCTCAGCGATTGCTCTTTAATTATTGCAATGTTGAAACAACTTTCTCAGTCTCCAAAAATAATCTCCAGGAGGTGGGGGAAGGATGAGGAGGTAAAAAACAGGTGGCCTGGAAGGCTTGGGTACAGCTGACTGAGGAGTGTCCCGGTGCTGCTGGGGGGTGGGAATGGCATTTGTCCTGGGCCTTTTATCCTCATGGCTTCTACCTTCCAAAGGATGGCATGACAGCCCAAAAGGGACTTCCTTGCAGTCAATTTACAGTCTTTTGAAAAATCACATGATCGTTTTTCTAAAGATGTGATGGATTAATTTGAGATCCGTTACGCTGGTTAGACTATGTCAGCAGCAGTAGGAAGATACAAATTCCACTTCATCAAAAATCCAAACAACAAAGCTCAACACATGACGTCTCCCACTCCTGCCTTTGCTCTCTCTGTGTCTACTCTCTTGAGATGAAATGGTGAAACCTTGAGCTCCTTGAGGTTCTTTGTTAATGCTCTGAGATGAAAGAGACTCACAGTAATGACGAATGGCAAGAATAATAGCTGACGATATGGTCACACATTCATTTGAATGCAGACCCCATTTTTGCTGAGGGTCTGGAGGCTCAGACAAGTTCAATCATGTCCCCAAAGTTATAAAACTTGGAGTTAGTTTGAATCTAGACCTGTTTCCAAAGCCTGGCTTTTTTCCATTAAAACATATGACATGATAGGTTGGGTTTCAGGCACTGTGAGATTTGTGTGTGGGAAGTTTGTTGGGAAACGCTCTTCAGAATCACTTCTCCAAGGGCGTGAGGGGAGCAGGACTGAGCAGAGGACAGGTTGCACCGTGATGCAGCTGCAACACCAGTCCTATAGGGCGTTCTGGAGGTAGGATGACCCTTAGACCTGCCCAGAATTGAGGCAGAAGCATTGAATTTTTGACCAGTTTTTTGGTCGTAGGCTACCCTTGGGGAAGATGAGGCAGTTTTCTTTGCCAAGGGCAATTCATTCTTAGAGAGGTGCTCAGCTTTGAGAGCTCAGCAGCCAATACTTCCTGCAGCTGGAAGAGTGAGTGTTTTGGTGCTGAGGAGGTGGGGGTAGGATTTGTGCCACACCAGCCACTGTAGCCCATCTTTTGCAGCACTTGGGTCCATTTGCTTTGCACAATAGTTGATCCCATCTGGGAACAGCTCCTGCAACATTCTTGTTGGTCTCTCTGCCTCGGGAAAGTTATAGTAGGAAAGTTAATGGTACAAACTATTCTCCCCTCAGATCTGCTCCATCAGGTCTTGAGAATACAACTGGTACCCATTGTCTCCTTTCTCCACTGCTGACCCTAGGTTCCTTCACTCTTAGCACATCTGCGTGTCTAAGGGACTTCCCTGGTGGTGTGTCCCAGTCTCTCATCCCTGATGTCCTTGTTTACCAACCTTTTTGGGGGATGTGAATGCTGTGCTTGTCCATTTACTGTCACCATTTGGCGTGGGAGTACCAAGAGGCACCCTAGTAGATCACTTAGGTGCCAAACCTTTTTTCCACCTCCTCCCATGTGTTGGACAAGCCCGCTGTCTTCCGGACGATCAGGGTCAGTGGCCCCTGTCAGGATGGTGACTCATTTCCTTGCCTGCTGGACTCTTGGCACAGGGAACCTGCAGTGACTGGTCTGTAGCCTTGGCTGAAGATCGAATGGGAATCTCATTGTATTCCTGATGCAAGCATTTCTCCTATGTGAACTAGACCCTCTATAGACTACAGAGCCTTATGTTTTGGGGACAGGAAACGGTGCATCACTGAGCGTTATGGTTAAGAAGCACTGTCCTGTTTCTACCCTTTGGCTCCTAGACCCTGTATTCTACAAATTGGGGACATGATAGTATACAGTGGTCACATTAGTTTTCTTTTGCTGCAAACCAAATTATCACATATCTGGTGGCATAAAACCACACCCATCGATTGTCTCACAGTGCTGTGGTTCATAAGTCTGGGTGGATTCAGCTGGGTTCCGCTTAGGGTCTCACAAGGCTGGAATCCAGGTGTTCGCAGGCTGGGCTCTTACCTGAAAGTTCTAGGGAGGAATCTGCTTCCAAGTTGATTTGATTGTTGACAGAATTCAGTTCCTTATACTTGTGGGACTGTCCTGTCCTGTAACCATCATCACCATAACTCTGCAGGTGGGGCCACCCTGGCTGCTATTCTGACATCGCCTCTCCTTAACAGTCATCGTGCCCGTCTCGTTTCAAAGGGTCAGGTGTCTCCATTTGGCACCTGTTACATCAGGACCCTGATGTACCCCTTGCCACCGCTTGTAGTGGCATGTCCTATCGCCGGGCCTGGGATACAGAGGGTGGCCACCGCTGGGCAGCCAGTGATGCCTGCCTCATCAGTGCATTCATTATCACTCTGCTAAGGGGGTCTCTCCACTGGAACATAGACCAGACACAGAGCTAGCCAGTGGGCTTCTTACTCTTACGTGGTACATTCACTCTGGAAGCCTCACCCCACTGAGCCTTTTGATCCTTCTCTCCCCCATTGCCCACAGCTCTTCTGGCATTTCTACTTCATGTAGTATTAACCATTTATTTCCACATTTCTAAAAGCCATTTTATCAGTGTATGGGTGTTATTTCCTTGCCAGTTTATTGGCATATTGTATCACAATATTTAACATCTGTTTGGACCTTATCCAACTTTATGGTCTGCCCCCTCCCACCTTGATCCGGCACCTTCAGGGTCCGGTCTCTGGATATGTATGTATTCTCCCAAACGTTGGCTAGTCTTGCTTCCCCTTAAACGTGCAGTGCCTTTGCTCCCTCAGCACCCCTACACTTCCCCGGCCACATTATATTATTACTTGACTTGTTACTGATCTGTTGACCAAGAGAAGAGATGGGGGCAGATCCTGAGCGGGCTCCTATTTTTTGCAAAGCAGAGGCCTCTCCATCTCGTTCAAGAAAGAGGAAGGTGCCAGCTGTGGAATTCAACAGAATCTAGGAATTCAAGACTTCCATGATCATTGACTGAGATTCCAATCCCACATCTCAAAATCCCTTAACTTCCCAGTTAGGGACCTGACCCAGGCATAGTAGCCTCTCTGGGCTGAGGAATTCAACCTTCTCTGGAGCTCCTGGACCCTCCTAATTAAGTCCTCCATCTGGAGGATGTGGACGTCCCCAGATACGCTGCCAAGTTGATGCCGTAACTTCCACAGTTTAAAAAAACTGGTCATGAGTCATCCTCAGCCTCTCGCTGTCTTGTTTCAAGGCATCAGTAAATATCCCTCGGCAACAGCCATCCCCCGCCGTACTCCTTACAGTGACCGCTTTCTCTGGAAACTCTCAAACACCTGAGCAACTGTACCAGCCAGCACACCCCCTTCCACAGTTACCCCACCCCAGTTCCACTGGAGAAATTTGAACGGTTACACTGTTAACGGAATGCAAACAGTAATGGGTACTTCACCAACCACCAGCAGTGGGCCCTTCATTTAACAGTGACTATGCTCCCAAGCGCATTTTAGCATTGGTTTCCTAGCACCGCTTCAGGCATCAGCCGTCTTAGATCACATCCACTGGAAACAGAGTCTGAGACAGTGATCTGTGTGCAGGAAGTTTACTGAGAAGCGCTCTGCTCTCAGGAATAAAGCCTGGAAGGGAGTGGGAATTCGGTGGAGGGAGAGGTTGCACTGTGATGCCATTGCTTCCATGGTTCAGCAGATCCGGCAGGGGACGGGGTTCTGGAGCTGGGATCTGAGGCAAGGGGGCCAGGACTCTGTGGCCGCTCGTCCAGCAGTCACTGGAGGCAGGTCACTCCCAAGGCGGTTCCTCTCAGTCATCAGCCATTAGAGGCTAGCATTCTGCACTCCCAAGGCAGGACCCAGGGGCCTCGGTCCTGGAAGTGGGGTCTGGGAAACACATCACAATGACTACCACGTGCCGTGAGTCCTCTTCCAGATCTGCCATGGACTTTGCCTCTCTGGATCTCGCTTTCTTCAGCCATGGAGGAGAAGCCGTATGTTTGTGGAAGTGGACTAGATACTATCTAAGGAACTCCCTTCCTCTCAAAATATGACTGTTTTCTTTGAATTTTATGAATGAGCTTCTTTGGATGAAACATGATGGAGTGGAAGACAGTTGACAAGTGCCTGTTAAACCTGTTTCGTGACCCTTTTCTGTCACTTAAAACCATTGGGACTTTGACCAAGTTTCACAAGCTTCTGTGTCTCAGTGTTGCCAGCAGTAAAATGGAGATCTTGATATTGAGTTCAGGGGGTTACTTTGAGGCTTAAATGAGATTAGTTTCTCTTACTGTTTCATCTAAACTAATCCTAAGTGAAGACTTTGGTTTGAAAGGCTCGGCTTTATTTTGATATAGACGTTTATTCGTACCATATGCCAACACGTGGAGTAAATATCTGGCTGTTTTCCCGCACGTGATCAGCTGCGTCTGAAAAAATCCACCTGATTATAGAGAGGAGGCTTTATCAGTGGGTATCAGGACTGCTTCAGGAGACTGCAGTGCAGGTCACATGTCTGCGGTAGGTCGTCTTGCCATTGTCCCTCCCTCTTGCTGATGGGTTGCCCTGACACCGTCTGCGTGGGAACATTCCCCTGAGAGCACATCACTCCTTTATTGTGCTTGGATGACTTCGTTTGATGAAACACAGTCTGGGGGCGTGTCTTCAGAGAGAAGCACTCAGGTAGCACCAGGACGTGCCTTCCACAGAAGGGGAGGGCAGAAAATCAAGGCGGGAGGTGAGATGGGCTGAAGGACGAGGTGATGCGCTTTGCAGGCATAAGGAAAGCTCACTTGCACCTTTGCACGATTAAGTTTGTTCAAGGGAAGAAGACTGTGCAGAGCCAGAGTGGAAGGAAAGCAGGAAGGGAGGGAGGGAGGGAGGGAAGGAAGGACCTCAAAAGGGAATTCCAGACCCAGAAAAGCTCTTGACTTCAGCTGTTCCGCACGGCTGTGACTATTAGATGTCTGCCGCATCTGAGGTCACAGATCTGCCCCCAGAACTCTCTAAGAAATGAGGCTCTGAATACCTTGAATATAATTTATAACATCAGTGATAAAGTGGAAAGAGCACTTATTTTGGCACCGAATAGAACTGACTGAATTTCTAGCTGTTATTTACTTGCTGACAAGTAAGTTTTATATAATTTAGGAGAAATTGTTTGCCTTCTCTGAACCTCGTTATTCTTTGCCTGTTAGAGATAACCATACCTACTGTAAAGAGATGATGTCAGAAATCCATTAAATCACAATGTAAGACACGTGGAAAATGACAGATGGTCAGTAAAATATATCTTTCATTATTAAGTCGCTTCAGTCCCTTCCTCCCAGTCCTCATTCTTGGAGAGCCTTTGTCTTTATAATAGGGCTGTGGCCTTGGTCTCCATCCCAAGTCACTGGCTATGATTCCTGTCAACGTAGTCCCACCTGGCTTTAGCCTCTCCCGTGTTACAGAGCGGTGTCTCTGAACGTTCAAGCCTGGATGTCTCTCCTGGACATTGTCTGTCTACCTGGACTGGATTATAACCCAATACAGATGCTCCCTACAAATTGGAAACCTCGCTTACTCTGGCTCCCTGTGCTCCATTGCCCACTTTTATCGTCAATATGTCTGTGGTGGTTGCACTGTGCCTTTCCTGGGGCACTGGGCTGCACTTTACGTGATTGCGTTGGTTCCTCCCAGCTCCTTTGCTATCTGTCTCAGCGGGCAAATGCAATTCCAGGCACCTCTCCGTTTTCTCTTCCAGCTTGGGAAGATGGATCACCGTGGGCTGTAGGGTCAGAAGACCTCTGTATCCGGATCTAGATGTTTCTAATTGGCCCTGGTGAGTCACTTTTCACCTGCTAAGGTTCTCGGAAGGGCTAAATGTGATAGAAATAATGACAGATCACTTCCTGAGCTCTTACTTACTATGTGCCGTGATGCTTACTATGTGTGTTACAGTAAGCTCATCACACAAATTATTAAATCCTCAGAGAATCCTAGTATCCTCAGTAGGCAAAATCTCAATTATTCCCATTTTACAGATGAGAAAGAGAGTCAAAATGAGGACAGGGAGAAGGTAAGCAGATGTGAGAGAAGGAAGATGTGACGAAGGGGAAAGGAGGAAAGAAAAAAGTAAGATGTCTCAAGAAGAGGAGACCCAGTGGTACACTGAAGCAGGTAGAACTTTTTATTTTAGCTCTCTGTGCCCTCTGCTTTGTAAGCGACAATCCTTTCTAAACTCTGAAAGTCAAAAGAGAAATGAAATAGAGTCAGAATTTGAACAGGATGAAGGATTGCTGTGTGTTTTGTCGGGATCCCCAGATGCCAACACTTTGCAGCACCCTTAGCCAAGGCAGTGAGTATTTTGCCTGTTTCCTCTAGTGTCTGGTCCAAGATCCCAGAATTGATACCTGATAGGCTGGTGGCCAGATCCCGCCTCTTGGTAGAATTATTTCAATGTTCAGCCAGTGCCTCATTCATTCAGCCAGTATGGACTGAGTGTCTTGTATGGACCAGCTGTGGACCAGGCACTGGGGACAAAACTGAGAGTTAATCACAGGGATCTTTTAAAATGGCCAGTCCCTTCCGCAGGTGATAGATTAGGAAACAGATTCAGAGAGAGAAGCAATCGCAGTGAGCTGACAGTTGACTAGATTCAGGAGGTAGGACTTAAATGTAAGTCTTGGAGATTCTTGATAATTGGTATAGGATTTTTATGAAAATCTTATGGACCATGCTGAAAAAAAACTTGCTATTTTGCTTTAAACTTTTTAAAAAATATATTTATCTATTTATTATTTTGGCTGCGCTGGGTCTTAGCTGTGGCATGCGGACTCTTAGTTGTGGCGTGCATGCAGGATCTAGTTCCCTGACCAGGGCTCGAACCCAGGCCCCCTGCATTGGGGGCGCAGAGTCTTACCCACTGGACCACCAGGGATGTCCCTAAAACTTGCTGCTTTTTAAAATGCTATCAGAAGAAAGGGTGAAAGAAGCTAACATAATTTGGGCACCTGTCATGAGCCAGGCATCACGTGATTTAACCCTTCATCTCTGTGCAACAGAGGTTATAGTCTCTGTATTGCAGGTGATAAAGAGAGACTCGTGTATTTATTTCTAGTCCAAGGTCACTTAGGTGGTACATCAGAGAGTGTGCCCGGAGCCCCCATGCACGTTTAGCAATGTGGCTCCCTCCTCTGCAACCGCCGATAGGTTTTCAGTGAAACACAGTTCTCATCTCTGAACTCTTTTCACGATGCTCTGCATTTTCTGATCAAAAGTGCCCAGTGGGAATAGACACCGGGAGGCAATTTAGCCAAAATCCTTTTTAGCAAAATGATTTATTTACTGCTGCTAGGACAGCATTTTCTCCCGTTCTTTCTCTGGCCCTCTTTGTTGCTTCCAGTCCTCTTTGTCTGTTTCTCGCCAAGAAGCCTCTTATCTTTGCTGATTTGGGGCCAGTACATCTGCTCCCCGCAGTAAATCTGAGGCTAATGGGCACCCAGAAGAAAAGCAAAGCTTAAGCGCACTCAGAACACAACTGTCTTTTCTTGGAACAAACAAGTTATTTTTTCCTTAAATGCCTAAGCGGGACGCCTAATGACCTCTCTTCCCCTCACACGACCCACTTTTTCTCATACATCCATTTTTCTCCAACCACAGATAACTGAATAAACTTGGATTATTTGGGGAATAGGAAGTAGTTTTGATAAAAATTAGTGTGCCCTTGGTCTTTGCATAATTGTTAGTATGTGAGAAGATGCATTTGAGAGAAAGAAGGCTATATTAGAGGCTCCTGTAAAAGGGAAGAAGATAGTAAAAGACTGGATGCTTCCTCTCTACGATCAGGATAAAGACAACAAGCATGTCTGCTTTCACCACTTCTAGTCAACGTCTACTGGAGGTTCTAGCCAGGGAGACTAGGCAAGAAAAGGAAATAAAAGGCATCCAGATTGGAAAGGAAGAAGTAAATCTCTATTCACAGCTGACAGGAGCTTGCATATAGAAAATCCTAAATAATCAACTAAAAGCTATTAGAATTAATGAGTTCAGTAAGGTTGTGGGATGCAAAATCAACATACAAAAATCAATTGTATTTTTATACACTCACAATGAACAATACAAAAACAAAACTAAGAAAACAATTTCATTCATAATAACAAATAACAAAAACAAAAAACAAAAGTGAAAAACCTACACTGTGAAAACTATTAAAAAATTGCTGGAAGTAATTACAGAAGCTCTAAATAAATGGAAAAACATCCCGCATTCATGGTTTGAAAGACTTAACAATTGGCAGTTTTAATGGCAATTTTCCCCAAACTAAACTGCAGATTCCGAGTAATCCCTATCAGAATCCCAGATGCCTTCTTTGTAGAAATCAACAAGCTGATTAAAAAATCCTTATGGAATTGCAAAGGACTGAGAATAATCAAAACAATCCTGAAAAAGAAGAATAAACTAGGAAAACTCACACATTCTGATTTCAAAACTTGCTACAAAGCAGTGGTAATCAAGACAGCATGGTACTGACACAAGGCTAGATGTATAGATCAATGGAGATAGAATGGAGAGTTCAGAAATAAACCTGTATATCTTTGGCCAACTAATTTTCAGCAAGAGTGCCAAACCATTCAATGAAGAAAAAATAGACTTCAACAAATAGTTCACAACATATATAAAAATTAAGTCAAAGTGGATAAAAGACCTAAACATAAGAGCTAAAACAATAAAACTATAAAAGAAAAAAAATGACGTTTGTATTTACTTACATATATACATATTTCAGGTGGTTTTTTTTCTGTGTGATAGATCTCACTTTCTAGCTGGTATCGTTTCTCTTTAGCCTAAATAACTTCTTGTAACATTTCTTGCAGTGTAGGTCAGTTGTCCACAATTTTTTTCAGATTTTGTTTCTCTGTAGAGGTCTTGCTTTTGTCCTTATTTTTGAAAGATATTTTAAATGTGTATACAATTTTGGGTTGACTTTTGTTTTATTCAGCATTTTAAACATGTCATTCTGCTGTCAACTGACTTCTTTTGTTTCCATTAAGCAATCTTCCTGACTTCATTGTTCCTCTCAATGTATAGATTTTGTTTGTGTTTTTTCTGTTTTTTTTTTGAAGAGTTGCTCTTCCTCTTAGGTTTTCAGACGTTTGATTATGATATGTCTATGTTTCATTTTACTCAGCAAATTTGCCAAGCAAATTCCTGGATCTTTAAGTTAAAGTCATTATTATTATCATTATTAACTGAATTTGGGGATATTTTGGCCATGATTTAATTTCCATGTATATTTTTATGCCTCATTCATTCTCTTCTGTTTTCTAAGGAGTGTGACTTCACATATGGTAGACTATTTGAAATTATCTTAAATCTCATCAGGGCCCTGATCATTGAAAAATATTTTCCACTTTGTTCATCAGACTCAACATTGTACTGATTTGTCTTCAAGTTCACTGATTCTTCTGTTCTCTCCAATCCGCTATTAAGCCCATCCAGTGAAATTTCTATTTCTAAAATATTTTACTTTTTTATTCGTAGACTTTCCATTGTTTTGGTAGTTTCCATTTCATTGTTGAAATCTCTCATCTATTCACTCATTATACCCATATTTTCTTTTAAATCCTTACACATATTTTATAGTTCTTTCAGAGTTCTTCTCTGCTATTTTCTCCTTCTGTGTTATTTCATGGTTGTTACTATTAACTTCTTTTTCTTAAATGATTTGCTGCATTTTCCTGCTTCCTCACATGTCTGAAAGTTTTTGTTACATGGTGGCTCTTGTGGGTGATAGGTTGTAGGAATTATAGATCATGTGGTCTTCCTTTAGAGGGAAGACAGTTAAATTATTGGTCGTATCCTCTCTATCCTGTCGTATCGGTTTTTATACCTTTTATGATAGAAGTGCCTGTTATTTTACCCTTATTAATAAAAAATTGTTCTCACAAAAGAAGACCTTATTCTTAAAGTGAGGTCTTTCTGGGGTCTCAGCTGCATGCAGGAATGCTCAGTGAAGTCTCTCCATTCTGCTAACTTGGAACGGCAGTGTCTTCCAGCGCTGGGTAATCTCTAGATTGCCTTTCAGCCTTCAGCCTTGCAGCAGCCACTCTTTACTAAGCATGCTGAGTTTCTTCCTGTAAATGTCCATCCTGACTTTCTGCTAAGAGCTGCAATGACTCTCACGCAAACTTCTGGGGCCACCTCTGTGCACAATTTCCTCCTCTCTGGTTGCCTTCCCCACAAATTCCAGCAACTACAAACACCGTTATATACCCCCCTCAGTTCAGCTGAACTCAGGCATTCTGCTTGGGTGCAGCTCCGTGGTTAGGAACATGCACTCAGGAGGTGGCTCAGGAGGTGGGGGGCTGTCATAGTCTCACAGCAGATGTTTGTCTTCTTATTAAGACCACAGTCTTCCTCTGGCTCTTCTCCAGTTCCTAAAAACATGCCTCGGACTTCCCTGGTGGCTCAGTGGTTAAGAATCCACCTGCCAGTGCAGGGGACACGGGCTCGAGCCCTGGTCCGGGAAGATCCCACCTGCCACGGAGCAGCTAAGCCCGTGTGCCACAACTACTGAGCCTGCGCTCTAGAGCCCGCAAGCCACAACTACTGAAGCCCGTGCGCCTAGAGCCCGTGCTCTGCAACAAGAGAAGCCA
>NC_041228.1:6123351-6129111 GCF_002837175.3 Physeter macrocephalus | reverse complement strand
GCTAACCCCGTGTGCCACAACTACTGAGCCTTCGCTCTAGAGCCCGCAAGCCACAACTACTGAAGCCCGTGCGCCTAGAGCCCGTGCTCTGCAACAAGAGAAGCCACCGCCATGAGAAGCCCACTCACTGCAAGGAAGAGTAGACCCCGCTTGCCGCAACTAGAGAAAGCCTGCGCACAGCAATGAAGACCCAGTGCAGCCAAAAATAAATAAATTAATTAATTAAACAAAAATAAAAACATGCCTCGTTGTTGATGACGATGATGATACACTTTATCGTTGCTTAGGGTAGTAAGATAAGTCTGGTAATAATATCTCTCACACGGCCATGATGAAGTCACAACCCATTGAATTTTTATTTTCTATAAATATATTGCTTTCTTTTCTCTTTTTTTTTTTTTTTTTTTTTTTTTTTTTTGTGGTATTCGCGTTGCGGAGGACAGGCTCCGGACGCGCAGGCTCAGCGGCCATGGCTCACGGGCCCAGCCGCTCCGCGGCATGTGGGATCCTCCCAGACCGGGGCGTGAACCCGGTTCCCCTGCATCGGCAGGCGGACTCTCAACCGCTGCGCCACCAGGGAAGCCCTTTTCTCTTTTTTTTAAAGAACTTTTAAAAAAAAATTTTATTTTATATTGGACTATAGTTGATTTACAATGCTGTGTTAGTTTTAGTTGTACAGCAAAGTGATTCAGCTGTACATATACATATATCTATTCTTTCTCAAATTCTTTTCCCATTGAGGTTATTACAGAATACTATAAATATATTTCATTTCTATAATTTGGAGTGTATTTCATATCTGCCCCTTAATTCCTGATAATGTCCTGCTTTGCTCATCTTTGTGGTGATGTCTTTATTTCTTTAAACATTTTGTACATGGTGATTTAATATTCTGTATCTCCCAATTCCAATAACTGCAATCCATAGAGACGTACATGTGTTCTTTCTACTTTCTGCTGACTCTCATCCATGGTGGTTTGGTATCCAGGGTACTTTCTGATCTTTGATTCTGAGATCATTCCTTGATCTTAATTTATCAGAATCGGTGAGAACATCATTGGGGAAACTTTCCTCTGAAGCACGTATGTTTCTTCTGGCTTTTAGGGGTTTCTTACCAGCCAGAGACCACTTTAATACTCCTCAAAAGTCTTGGCTCAGTGCTGGAGCCCAAGGCTTTCATTTCCCATCTCAACTTTGTCCCACAGCTCCCAGTTATCAGCATCCGCCTTTAGGGAACCTCCCAATTTCCTGCCAAAATACTGACTTCATGTGCACCATTCTTTAGCTCTGATTCTTTTTTCCCCTTTGCTACTTGGGATGGGAAAATAATTGAAAATGTACATTACCTTTTGTAAGAAGGATAATGCTTTAAGAGGTATGTCCTCTTCAGCATGGTTTATGTTAGGGGCAGGGGTTGAGGGTCTGTTAGAGCACTAAGCCTGTGAAAGTGACAGAAAATGGACGTTGATTTATTTCCTACAATCATCTGCTTTTTGTTAGGATGAGGATTCACATGTTATAGTGTTCCGATTTGTATCAGATTTTGCGATTATACAAAGAGTGGCATCCAGGATTCTATATTTTGGTATTTAACCACATTGGAAGTTCATATAACAAGAGAGAGAAAAAGGAGTGCATTTTGCTGAATCTTAGAAGGAATGAGAGCTACAGCTAGAAGAATGAGGATGGAAGAAGCACATATTAGGTCTGTCTTACTGAGAGCAAGAAAGATACCTGGAGACTGAACTACTACTTCACCAATTTGGACTTCACATTTAGTGCATCAGTAAATGTCCTGTGTAAAGTGCATACAGGAGTAAGTCTGCATGTACTAAATATACCTCTAGAGGTCCAGTTGAGAGAGATTAATCTAGTTAAATTAGACTGGGTCTTGAGAAAATAAAGACATTGGCAGACAAGTGCCTACTTAAGAAAAGGCATGCAATAAATAAATGCATTTTTTGAATGAACAACCGAATGGCTACAGACAGATTCTGATAATTACCAAAACTAAGCCTCTAGAGTTTAAATGCCTCACAGGTCACCTGAAGTTCCAAGTGATTTTGTCACAAACAGTTGATTCCCTTTGTCATGCAGAGTGAAGGAGCAGGTGAGTCTGACTTGGTACACCTGACACGCCTCCGAGTACCTATCTCCACATTGTTCTGACACCCTAGGAAGGCTGTGACTGCCAAGAGGAGATGGGGTTTCCAGTGCTCAAACTGTAGAGGAAGTCTTCACGAGGAAGCAGAAAGAGCACAGGACTTGGGAGCAGTCACCTGAGTGGTCTCCAGTAACTTAGAAAGTTTCCTCAATCACACAGAACTTCAGTTTCCTTACCTGTAGAATGTGACTAGAAACGGCTCCTTGACAACAGAATGGTGGTGACAAATGACAAAATACACATGAAGGTGCTATGGAACCATTTTCAAACTAAACTACAAAGAAAACGAGAATAGAAGAGGCTGCTCAGTATGTTCTGAGAGCAGATAAGGCAGCATGAAGACATATCGGGTCAGTCTTCTCGGGATTCCTAGTCATCAGGAAAATAGGGGAGAACAATTTTGAGTTTAACTTCCAAAGTAACTTAGCAGTGAGTCTAAACCAGAAAAATCTTTCAGATGGTTAAGGGAATTCATTCTCTGTAAATTAGGTTAAACACTCAAAGAAAAAAAGTAATTTTCCGTTCTGCTACTTTCTGGAGGATATTTAACTACTGGGAGTTACTATCCGAGAACCCTCAGGCTCATGAAAAATGTGGCCATTTGCATTTTGGACCTCAGAGACTTCTCTCTCCATAGCTGCTGCTTTGCTCATACCCTCAGGGTTGGAAAAGCTGAGTTGTTCTCAGCCAAGAGAGTTGTGTTTGGTAAAAACAAGAAAAATAAATAAAAATAAGACAAAGCAAGAAAGTAACATTGGGTTGAAAGTCAGGTGATGTAGATGCTTGACTCAGCTCTGCCTGCCAAAGCAGTGTGGCCTTGTGCCTGGGCTGGGGGGCAGCCGTCCGGGCCGGTGGGCCCTTTTGTGGCTTCCTCTCCTCTCACGCCAGGGCCTGCAAAGCCTGACAAAAAAGGGTTGGGCTGCTTCCTGCTGACCAAGCAGTTTTTCCAAGCATCATCTTCCACCTTCCACTTTGCACGTTCCCTTTTCCCTGTGGCCCAGATTCTGTCCCAGCGACCCGCAGAAGGGCTCCTCTGTCCGTACCACAATTTACCTAGACGATCTGCCTCACTTTTGGGGTCCTTTTCTCCCCAAATGCTGTCCCCTGATTGCCCTTCCTCACTTTAGACCCTGCAGCCTCCCAACTCCTATTCTGTCCTGTTGCCCACACTGAACTCTTGGTGGTGGTTCCCGGCTCCAGGCCGCCCAGGCCCAGCATTGATCAGGGAGCTGGATGGGCATCTTTGTGTTCACATTCTACAGCGCTTCGGGGAACTTTCCCAACAGCCTGCAGCTGTTAACTGTCTCGCTGTTCTCTGAAATCTGATCACACTTTCTCACTGATGTAGTGTGTGGGACTTAACACTCTATCAGGCATGTCTTACATCCCTGCTAGATTAGGAGCAAGGTAGGGTGTGTATCCATGGGTGATTCATTTTTGTTATTATTCTTATTCCTTTAACTTTTTCTTTTATACTGAAGTCTAGTTGATTAACAATGTGCTAGTTTCAGGTGTACAGCAAAGCGATTCAGTTATACATACACATGTACCGGTTCTTTTTCAAATTCTTTTCCCATTTAGATCATTACATAATTTTGAGCAGAGTTCCCTGGGCTATGCAGGAGGTCCTGGTTGGTTATCCGTTTTAAATATAGCCGCGTGCGCATGTCTCTCTCTGCCAGTTTGTAGATGGCAGCCCTCATCAGATGCCTTTGCTAGCACAGCCTCCTCTGATGAATCAGGACCAGGACCTCATCTCATTTTCGTACACTGGGCTCTTACGCATCATACTGTTTTGTCTCTCTGGAATGTTCTTCTCTTCCTGTATTTGGTCAGCTTCCACTCATCCTTCCGATTCTAGACCCATCATCACTTTTACTCAAAGACGTCATCTCCAACACCTGCAGATTCTGCCCCCGTCACTCTCATGGGTCTGACTCTCTTTGCACTTGTCTTTGTGGCGTTTTACACATTATTGCAAGGCACTTAGCTCCAGATTGTGGGAAGAGTAATTGCCTTTGCTCACTATATTATCTCCAGCCTTTACGACAGAGCTTGGCCCACACTTTACTTTAAAAAGAATAAAATAAGAGGTCCACAAGTGAACGGCAAACTTTTATTCGATAAATGAATGAATAAATAGTCACGTGGGTCTGATGTTTTCATCAGTGACTGTGGCAGAGTCTTTCCATCTTGGTCACCCAAAGAGCTTTGGTTCACGTTGGAAAATACAACTAAGGCTCACAGTTTCCGGCTCCCACAAGCCTCCTGATGTCAGGAAATTACCCTCCCTGAAGTGAAAACAGCAGGCATCAAGTCCAGAAGCCTGCACATAAAAAGATCCATTATGCTGGGAGCCAAATGTCACTGATGGACTGGCTCCCAAAAGCTGCTAAAAAGAACAATATTAATAACAGTAATGATAACAATAGTGATCATAATAACACATGTTAAACTTTAATTTATACGGCACCCAAGCTCCACAGCTCTGGGAGGGAATCACTCTCACAGCAGAGGGGATGGAATAAAGCAAAACTCCAATTGAAAGGAAATATGATACAATTTGGGCCCAGAGCCAGGCTTTAAGCTTCTGTGTGGACATAGAAAAAGAAAAAAACCTCACCGGGCTTCAGACTAAGTCAGACGATATGAGAGTTTTGAATTTCAGGGGTACAACAGGGAGAGGTGAAAACATATGTTTTAATCTCATTTCAGGATAAGTACCCTTCATCATTTCAACTGAAAGCATAGAACGTATTACCCAGAGATGGCCTAAAGGATGCAGGAAGGAAAACAGTCCAGAGGTTGTCTGAGTCTGTGTCTACACTGGGTGCTCACTGCAACACGACTGGATGGGTTGAAAGATCAGCGGGCCGTGCACTCTTTACAGGTAATGGTCAAACATTTAAGGAGTAAAAAAAATAAAGTAGTTGTTTCAGTGGTTGTTAGGACACTTAAAACATTTTTCACAGGTATGAGAGAATTCAATGACTAAAAACGGAGTCGAGCTAAAGATGGAGGTAAGGGCTAAAAACAGGAATAACTTTTATTTCTTGGGGCAGCACTGTGTAATGTTGAGCTGTGGGCCTTGGGGATCAGTCACACTGGATGTGGGTCTTGTCTCTGCTCACTGTGTGATCTTGAATGTGTCACCCTACACTTCCATTTCAGATTATCACATTGAGAGCGATAATGGTATTTAACCTCACAGGTTAGAAAATACACAGTAAGTGTCAATATCTCTTATTCAATAGAAGTTTATTGATAAGCCAACATCTTCCAGAATTGCCTGGTGTCCTTTATTTGTGTGTGGTAATAATACTTAATGTGAGATATACCCTCTTAATAAACTTTGAAGTACAAAGCACCATATTTTAAACTATAGGTACTATGTCTATTGCCTTGATTGTGGTGATGGTATCATGGGTATTTGCCTATGTCCAAACTCATCAAATGTACACTTTTATTTATTTATTTATTTTTGTAACATCTTTATTGGAGTATAATTGCTTTACAATGGTGTGTTAGTTTCTGCTTTATAACAAAGTGAATCAGCTATACATACACATATATCCCCATATCTCCTCCCTCTTGCG
>NC_041228.1:6120555-6123066 GCF_002837175.3 Physeter macrocephalus | reverse complement strand
GACTTACTTCACTCTGTATGACAGACTCTAGGTCCATCCACCCTCACTACAAATAACTCAATTTCATTTCTTTTTATAGCTGAGTAATATTCCATTGTATATATGCGCCACATCTTCTTTATCCATTCCTCTGTTGATGGACACTTAGGTGGTTTCCGTGTCCTGGCTATTGTAAATAAGGCTGCAATGAACATTGTGGTACATGACTCTTTTTGAATTACGGTTTTCTCAGGGTATATGCCCAGTAGTGGGATTGCTGGGTCATTTGGTAGTTCTATCTTTAATTTTTTAAGGAACATCTATACTGTTCTCCATAGTGGTTGTATCAATTTACATTCCCACCAACAGTGCAAGAGGGTTCCCTTTTCTCCACACTCTCCCCAGCATTAATTGTTTGTAGATTCTTTGATGATGGCATTTTTGACTGGTGTGAGGTGATACCCATTGTAGTTTTGATTTACATTTCTCTAATGATTAGTGATGTTGAGCATCCTTTCTTGTGTCTGTTGGCAATCTGTATGTCTTCTTTGGAGAAATGTCTATGTAGGTCTTCTGCCCATTTTTGGATTGGGTTGTTTGTTTTTTGATATTGAGCTGCATGAGCTGCTTGTAAATTTTGGAGATTAATCGTTTGTCAGTTGCTTCATTTGCAAATATTTTCTCTCATTCTGAGGATTGTCTTTTCATCTTGTTTATGGTTTCCTTTGCTGTGCAAAAGCTTTTAAGTTTCATTAGGTCCCAAATGTACACTTTTAATATGTGCAGTTCACTGTATATCAATTAAGCCTCCATAAAGCTTTAAAAATTTGCAACATAAAACATAGATAAAAGTTTATTGAGTATGATGAAGCAGTTCATATTTGAAGGAAAATAAGGGAATAATTCAACAAAACTTCCTGTGTACACAGGACTAAGATTTAATGAATACTTACAAAGCAGACGTTCAGTGTAACCATTTTTAACTTCAGTGGATCTGTGGGCAAATTTATGGTGAGAATGAGAACTTGGAGGACAGGACTCCTGCCTGCCTGATGTCGGGATATAGTGTGGGATTTGAGGACAGAGATGGGAACAGATGATGAATTACTTTAAGATTAATCATTGTGTGACCTTTTTCCCCCAGACCACAGCCTCCCCCCAACCTAAATTGTAATTCATCGTGTCATCCTTTTCTACTGAGACCATTCTAGCTAAAACTGGAATCTATATTCTGATCTTAATCTATAGCAGATAAAGAACATTATAATTTCTTAAATAAAAGCATATGTGCATATGCTAAAAAATTCAAACTCTCAGGATGTATGATTAAGTCTGCCTTCCTCACCAAACCACTAATATCCTGTCTCACTAGCAGGTTCTTGCTTATCTTTCCATAATTTTTCTTCTTTGTTGTTATTTTGAAACTTGATTTAATGGACATGACTACATATAGCTTGCAGACTGTCAAGTTTTGCCCATTATGTTATATGTAATATTAATATCGACTATTATTGAATGCATGCTATGTGCTGGTCATTTTTCTAAACACCTTATATGCATTAGCACATATAATTTTAACAGCAACACCTGGTTTACACACTGTGTGGCTTCAGTCAGGTTTCCTAACTTCTCTGAAGACCAGTATCCTTCTTGGTGAAATGGGCATAGCACGGCCATCCTAGCAGGGTTGGTCCATGTACAATGTATTGAGTGGTATCTGGAACCTAGGACTGACTAGGCCATAGTGATTACAGCCTCTGACACACATCTTTTTCTCTGCCCTGATAATACGTGAGACGAGGCGTGATTCTGGTTCACTTAGATTGTGCTGTATGGAAAGGAAGATCTATGCTATTTGACTGTTTTGGGTAGGTTTACTCTAGATAAACAAGACTGGTGTGTATTAGACAAGTATAATTATTTTGTGTTTCCTGAACACACAGAGGGTTCATTATTATCCCAAGCACTAGGTATAAGAGCTTACTTTTTTACTTTTATTCTTTTACTCTCTCTTTTATAAAATCACTTTAGTGTTTTCAGACACTACTAGGGAAAGGTAATCCCGGTTTTTGATTTGTTCATTGACTCACCAAATTTAGTTGGAGAAAAAGCTGGTTGGATAGTCAATCCTTTCATCCAGGCTAGTACATTAAATTATGTGGTCATAGACAAAATTCGAATAGCAAAATCAGAGTCCTTGAGGTTTGGATTTGAAAAAAACCAGAACTCCCTGCCTGTTCCTCTAGAGCTTAAATAATTGCCCTGTGCCTCCCAGAAAGATCTCAAACTCACCATTCACCAGGTTGTGCAAACCCCACATTGAGATGTGAGATTTGCCAACTAATTATTTTATGATTTGTGGATCTTTTTATAATAAAAGTCACAAAAATATAAACTTATGAGACATTTAATTATACTTTTTAAAAACCACATTGAGGGCTTCCCTGGTGGCGCAGTGGTTGAGAATCCGCCTGCCGATGCAGGGGATACGGGTTCGTGCCCCGGTCCGGGAAGATCCCACATGCCGCGGAG
>NC_041228.1:6083870-6120525 GCF_002837175.3 Physeter macrocephalus | reverse complement strand
GCGCGTCCGGAGCCTGTGCTCCGCAACGGGAGAGGCCACAACAGTGAGAGGCCCGCGTACCACAAAAAAAAAAAAAGCAAAAAAAAAAAACAAAAAACCACATTGATTGAATATTTTGCAATAAGAAAGACACAAGTCAGTAGAAAAGATACACTGAGAAGTATAGTATTTGTATTGCCATTTTTGTCCTTTTATCTGTAGGTAGGTGATCTTCAGATAAGAGAAGGAGAAGCCTTTTAGGTAGAGTGAGAACTGTCTACAAAGGCATGGAAACATGAAGCAGCAAACTCTCTTTAAAAAGCTCAGAGTAGTTCTCTTTGTCTCCTGTGATCCTGTTGGGGGACCACGTGCATCATTCCAAGGGGCTTTGGGCTCATTTGGCAGCAATGGGGAATGGCTGATATATTTGAAATAAGTGAAGTGATGTGATTAAATTTACATTTCACTAAGAGAAGTCTTTCTAGACCTATTGAATAGGTAAACTAGAGAAATAGTATTGAATTAAATGTTGAAAAATATTAAATGAGCTGATATTATTATGGAAAACTTGATAATTGTTTGGAAAAGTCAGTTCTATTTGTGGCAGAATGGGAGGGCACTGGCTGAAGGTACAAGGGACTTTCTGAAAGGACATTGAAAGAGTTGGTATGAAGACTACTGAGTGATTGAAGAGGCCAGTAACAGTGAGGGCGAGGCAGAGGGGAATGGATCAGGAAATATCTTTGATGTGAGGCCCTTGACCTCCAATAATTAAAATGGTCTTGAACGAAGAGATGGTTTAAGGAAATGGAATGGTCAGGCAGGACTGAGAGGTCACTCAGAAGTAGATGGCGAGGGCACGGCAAAACTTTATGGTCCCTAGTGTGGTGACCCAGGGGAAGATGAATATCATCGGTATATAGAGAGTAGCAGAAATGAGTCGGAACTAACACAACATTGCAAATCAACTATACTTCAATTAAAAAAATTTTAAAAACCCCAAATTGCCCGAGGTAGCGTGTAATGAAAATAAAGAGGATCATGGTACCCTGGGAGCATAGGCATTTATCATAATAAAGGATAACACCTAATAGGTAATTATCATGAGTCCCAGTGTGTTGTAAATGTATTACATGTATTAATTCATTTAGCTCTCACAACAGACTTTTGAAGAGGATACTATTATTTTTTTTATCGAAGTATTTACGGTGTTGTGTTAATTTCTGCTGTACAGCGAAATGATTCAGTTATACATATATACGCTTTCTTTTTTATATTCTTTTCCACTATGGTTTATCTCAGCCTATTGAATATAGTTCCCTGCGCTATACAGTAGGACTTTGTTGTTTATCATTCTGTATGTAATAGTTTATATCTACTAACCCCCAACTCCCAGTCCATCCCTCCCTGAAACTGATACTATTATTAAACCCATTTTACAGGTGAGGAAACTAAGTCAGAGGAAGTTAATTACTCATTTGATGTCTGTGAGAAAATAGAAAATGTATATTTTAGTCTTTGTGCCCAGTGCCTGACACAGGGCTCCTAAAACCCTTGTAAATTCCCGAGATAAGAGCAGTAGGCCCATCTTTTGTTCTAATGAGGTGACTCTGGGTGGGTCCCTGGATGGCTTCTGGGTGGGGGTGCTGGTCACCAGAAAGACCAAGCCATGATCAGAAGGTTGGAATTTTCAGCTCTAGCTCCCCCGCCGTATCCTCCAGGGAGGGAGAAAGGCTAGAAATGGTGTTAATAATTGATCATACCTACATGAGGAAGCTTTCATGATATCTGTTCCCAAGGACTGCTGTAACAAAGTACCACAACTGAGTGGCTTAAACAACAGAAAATGTATCCTCTCACAGCCCTGGAGGCTGGAAATCTGAAATGGAGC
Source organism: Physeter macrocephalus (assembly GCF_002837175.3). Lineage (NCBI taxonomy): Eukaryota > Metazoa > Chordata > Mammalia > Artiodactyla > Physeteridae > Physeter > Physeter macrocephalus. The sequence goes on along the minus strand of NC_041228.1, from coordinate 6,118,655 downwards.
TGTCAGCAGGACCATGCTCCCTCTGAAGGCTCTAAGGAAGAATCCTTCCTTGTCCCTTCCCACATCTGGTGGTTGCTGGCAATCCTTGGGGTTCCTTGGCTTGTTGACACATCCTTCTGGTTTCCGCCTGCATCTTCACACCGCTTCTCCTTCTCCCTGTGTGTGTCTCTGGAGATGCTCTTCTCTTCTTAGAAGGATACCAGTCATTAGATTTAGGCCTCATTCTAATTCAATATGATTCATGTTAACTTACCTCATTATATGTGCAGAAACCCTATTTCCAAATAAGGTCACATTCTGAGGTTCTGAGTAGACATGAATTTTGGGATACACTATTCAACCCACTACAGACTTATTTATATATGATATTCAGTATTTGTCTGTTTTGTTTGTTTGTTTGCTATGACTTCATCCTTCTAAAATATTAATTCCGTAAAGATAAAGCATTATCTATTCTGTTCATTGGTATATCCACAGTGCCTTGTGGATGGATCATCGATATCTGTTGAAACTAGAATTTCTGTTTAGTTGTGAATAAGTGTAAACAACATATTTTTAAAGTAAAATCTGAGAATCTAATATTTGTTGTGATTAGGCAGATATCTGGACTTATTTCTACGTCTTATTTTGCATTTTATAAATTTATTTATTTATTTTTGGCTGTGTTGGGTCTTCGTTTCTGTGCGTGGGCTTCCTCCAGTTGCGGCGAGTGGGGGCCACTCCTCATCGCGGTGCGCGGGCCTCTCACTGTCGCGGCCTCTCCCGTTGTGGAGCACAAGCTCCAGACACGCAGGCTCAGCAGTTGTGGCTCACGGGCCCAGCCGCTACGCGGCATGTGGGATCTTCCCGGACCGGGGCACGAACCCGTGTCCCTTGCACTGGCAGACGGACTCTTAACCACTGCGCCACCAGGGAAGCCCTTATTTTGCATTTTATATTTAACTTTTTCTAGTTTTGTTTCCCTCTTTTTTCCACCTTCTGCTAAAAGATTGAGTTTTATCTAAATCTATTTCACATTTCTTGTTTGGAAGTTAAACATAACTATTGCAATTATTTCATGGCTCTCTGCAGTTGTATTAGGCATTCTTACAAAGTCTAAAGTTAATCAGCACTTAATACAGCCAACTACATAAATTCCACCTTGTTTTTAAATCAATCCAAATTATCATCCTCATAGGTTTTATTCTTACAGTTAACTCTTATTTAAATTTACTTTAGAAGGTGTCGCTCTAGGACCTGGCTTCAAATGTAAGTGCTTCATCTTCAAGAAGATCCATAGGAAGAAACTTTTGACAATAACATGTCCCTGATAAATGTCAGATTATACTGCTGAACAGGATAGAGGGAAGCCCTTCACCTCAAGTTGGTTATGATTTATAGCAATTTGGTAAATTACTCCTGTGGGTAGAATTGAAACATTTTTCTTTTCTCTTTGCCTGGCCCCGCCAGAAATTGGGAACTCCAGTGCTGAGCAGCCTAATCAGGCGAATGGGAAGGACTGGCATGTCTTTCTTTTTTTTTTTTTTTTTTTTTTTGTGGTATGCGGGCCTCCCTCTGCTGTGGCCTCTCCCGTTGCGGAGCACAGGCTCCGGACGCGCAGGCCCAGCGGCCATGGCTCACGGGCCCAGCCGCTCCGCGGCATGTGGGATCTTCCTGGACCGGGGCGCGAACCCGGTTCCCCTGCATCGGCAGGCGGACGCGCAACCACTGCGCCACCAGGGAAGCCCTGGCATGTCTTTCTGGCATGTGCAAGAATCTCAGTATTTGGGGACTGAGAAATCCACTGAGGCAGAGCCTGATGTCAGGCCTTGGGCTTGACTTTCCTGGTCTTGAGAAGTCTGTTGGGAATTCAGTCTGAGAAGTCCTTCTGGGGAGTTCTGCCTCAGCCAGTTTGGAGGAGCCTATATGATCAACTGACCAGACTTGTTTTGCAAACAAATTAGTCTTGATTTGGCTGTATTTGGTGGAGATGAGGGTAATTTTAGAGAGAACAGTATTATGTTTCAGTGGATGTTAAATTCTAGTTCTGTTCATTGAGGTCTGTATTTATGAAAGTTATTATGTTATCCATACTTTTGCCCTGATGTCCTGGATGGAAAGAAAATGATCTAGTGAAATTATCACAGAGTACAACTACTCATGAACTGTGACACTGCTTGCTTTAAGTCTGCGGCTAAAAGCACATGTACAATGCTTGTGTCACAATGAGGTATAAATGATAAAATGTATAGCCCATTAAGTGTTTCCCCATCAACCTACCTCTGAGCCTGTTCATGAGATCTGGTTAGTTTTCCCCCAAAGTGAATGCCTAGGCAAATATAAAAGAGGCCTAGCATGGAGGGACACGATGTGAACCGAGGGTAGGAGTCAGCACCCCAGCACCGAGGGATGGATATTTTGATCATCAGTGCTTTCTATTGAAAGATTTGCAGTCAAAAGGGGAAATGATGGAAAAATCTGCACGTACTGAGGTCTGAGGAAGTCAGAAGGTTTATACGTGGCTTAACTTAAATTTTACTGATCAGAGCAGCCTGTTTTGTGGCCTTGCAGACATGCATTGTACATCTGCTTTGGCCATTGAGGAAGGGGATGGATTTGAAAGTCAAAATGGAGTAGCTGTGGTTCAGACCTCCAAGGTAAAACTAGGTGGCCATTGTGTACATGATTTGGGGCATATTCCTGTATTACTGAAAACTTGAGTTTTCTGAACTGTATTGCAGACGAGGACAAAAAAACCATAGGTGGGTGTGGTGTTATCTCAGAATGTGGTTACTGCTTGTATTGTGCTTAATTGTCATGATCTTCCCTGTGTTGTGCCTGTTAGTTGTCTTACATTCCCTCCCTAACCTGAGGGAGGAAACCTATTCAAGGACTGAGCTGCGGCACTGGCCTCCCTGTGGGATGACTCTTAACTGCTGGTTCTACAGCCAGATGCCGTTGTCGTCTTCCTCTGGACTCCCACGAACAATTGACCCGGCTACTACTGACCCTGGGGGAGAAAGACTCTCGCCATCTTCCTGTCCCACAAGCCAGTACATCAGAAGGACCCCCCCCCCACTGGGAAACGTTACTGTACAACTGACTGCCCTTCAGGCCCCCCGGACTGTGCTGTGTGGAGTGGGATAGGCCGGCTTCTGGACACATAAGTCCAGCTAGTGAGATATTAACTGGTTTTTGTTTGGAAACACCTAATGGGTCCACCCCTAATGGCACCCAACGTAACGTGGGGTGACAGATCTGTACTGTGACCAACACAGTCTGTCTGGGTAGGCCACCAGAATATTTCTTTTAAAGCCAGGCCTTCGCCTCCTCATGGGGGTGGCTCTGGGTTTGTGAAAAACAGAGGTGGCCTTACCTTCCTTATAACCGGACAGGGCACTGCTGCCATCGACTCCCTCTCCATTGACCTTGTAAACACTTGGCTCCAAAATTTGCCCATATCCGGGCAAATGACTGTTCTGAACATACTAGGTATCTTATTCTTGATAGTCTGGCTGCTGCTGTCTGTATTGAATTTGTGGCATCTGGTTGCAGTGGCCCCTACATGCCTGACCCCGCAGAAGAGGGGAGGACCAAGATGTAAGGGTTGTGCAGGGTATGTAGGGGTGGAGAGTGTGGTCAAGATGGCTGTTCTCTTGCTCTCTGTCCATCGCCTGCCTGACCAGTGCCCGCTTCACCCACACCTGCTCACATGACTGCCCTTCCTACGTACTTGCCCCCGGCCCCAGCTGGTGATAGCTTATCAGAGGGGCGGTGAGGGGCGTGCCCCTCGACTGGTTTCCCTGGTAACTAATGAGCCCCCCTGATGTCAATTCCCCTGTAACTGGTAATCTCCCCTTCCCCCGCCTCCCCGGGACTAAGGCTACCAACACGTCCTGCCTGCCAAGCGCTTCCCATGGTGGGGTGTCGCTCCAGGACCTTGTTTCAGACGGGTAAGCTCCCTCATCCATTAAAACACTGATGTCTCTGTAAATAAATAAATAAATAAATAAATTTACTTTATCTGATGTGAGACACTGGGGTTTTAAAAGATTATAACTGCCTGGAAAACAAAACATTGCTAGGCCAACAAATTCAAACCAAGCCTCAAATACTTTCATAAAATTAATAATAAATCTGGAGTACATCCCATTAACAGGAGGAAATATGTGTGGTAGCCTAGTCCAAAGCAATTCTTTTAAGCCCACAAACTTACATATTTAATTTGTTCACCTGTACTTATTGAACTTCATGCTTTTGTTCCTGCCCTCAAATTCCTTTATTTTGCAAAGCATTTCTTTTTATTTAAAACTTTCTTAGTTGTTGTTTTGTTTTTTTGGCTACATTGGGTCTTCCTTGCTGCGCGCGGGCTTTCTCTAGTTGCGGCAAGCGGGGGCCACTCTTCGTTGCGGTGCGCGGGCTTCTCATTGCAGTGGCTTCTCTTGTTGAAGAGCATGGGCTCTAGGCGCGCAGGCTTCAGTAGCTGTGGCCCGTGGGCTCAGTAGTTGTGGCTCACGGGCTCTAGAGCGCAGGCTCAGTAGTTGCGGTGCACGGACTTAGTTGCTCCGCAGCGTGTGAGATCTTCCTGGACCAGGGCTTGAACCGTGTCCCCTGTATTGGCAGGCAGATTCTTAACCACTGCGCCACCAGGGAAGCCCCCAGACTAGTTTTTAATGTTAATTTATGATCTTATGACACAGGCCTTGGTTTTGTTTTCTCATTGGTGTTTTTAAACCACGTCTAATACCCTTGGCGGAGTTACTTCCCAGAGCAGTCAGCAGAGTTTTCATGGAAGGAAAAACTCTTTACGAATCTGGAATTTATGCAAGGACTTAGTTCCAGTTCATAGTTTTCTTGTACTTAAAGCCACATCTTTTCTATCTTCCTGGATAGCAGAACATTCGTTCTCATCATCTATGACACAGATCTTGGTCCAAAACCCTGAGGGCCCTCCCAGCATCAGTCCAGGCTTATCGTGCTGGTTTTATTTCTCTTTTATTCCTAAAACCCTGTAATTCCCTTTCCTTCTTTTGAGTTCATTTCTGTGTCAGTTTGTAATAATTTTTCAGCATATATATGATTTTGTAACAGGAGTGGGCTTATCTCTGTCACCTTAGACTGCCCAGGTTGCTAGAAGTATCCTTTATATTTAGCATAGTTCCAGGGATTACACACCATACTCATGTAGACCTTGGAATAGTTTGCTTAAGAACAGTAGGAAATGATTCCAGTCTGCAAATCCCACCTGAAAAGTAATGGAAAATATTACTTGGTGGTCAGATAGGCCCCGTAGAGGGTAGTTTAATGAGAACCTTCCATTAGAATAGGGAATTGTAACTTCTTCATTTAAATTTTTCTACTACTATATTTTCCATATCATCTGAAATGAACAAGGATTGTTTTTGAAATGATAAAAGCTGATTTAGCGTAATAAACACAAACACAGGCAAAGAGTGATACCCATGTGATTGGGAGATGCAGTGTTTCCACCCTTGATTTCTCATTCTAACACCACCCCTTAATAGCACTTGGGTTTGTATTTTTAAACAGAGCCACAGTTGACTGTGGTTTTCCCCCTTATTTCCACCCCATGAGTCTGAGATGAGGTTTGACATTGCGTTGTTGCTTTTTTCCTTCTCTCAAGAATATGTATTTGAAGAATTTATAGGAACAAAGGATAGAACTTCTGTAAAAAGAGGGGCGGTTTCCTCTGAACAGCAGGGATGAACGGGCACTGGATCTCTGGGTGGTTTCCCAGATGCTGGATTTCTGGCATGCCTGGATTTCCTCTCCTGGCAAATGCCTGGCATCTCACCACCGACAGTGACTTCTTTTTCTCTCGCCTGCCCACAGCCTGCCAATGTCATTTGAAGGAATGTGAAAAACTGTACCAGGCATGTCTCTTCATCAGATCAAAGTGAATCTATGTATATGAAAATTCCATCTGAAATGTGAAATGGTTTAAACTCCTTCTCATTGAACAAGGGAAGATTTCACCAGCTAGTATGGGGCGGGGGGGAGGAGCCATAATTTCCCTCACAGATGTGCAAACAGTGTTTGTGCTTCTCCTCTTTTTCAGCAAGAGGAATGGAAATGAGGTTAGAGGACCCCAAGACACCCGAGAAAGCAGTTAGTGTGTTCTAGAAGCACTAAGGCTTTCTGCGCCCAACAAGTGCTCAAGTTAGTTCTTCCCCAGTCCTTTGGATGGGTGCTCCCCTTGAGCTGAGAAATTGTACACCACTTCCTATCCCCAGTAGAGACTGATTTTCGACTCCAAATCTTTATTTTTTAATTCTTTATTTGCAAACATCTGCAACCAGCAAAATTCAGCTGAATGTGTGCTTGCCCTGAATGAATTACATTTTCTATTTCCCATGCAGTCCAGTGTATTGAAATGACTGTGTTCTTGAAGTGTCACGTGGGATTTAGAGAAGATGTTTCCAAAGGGAGCATATGTTTGTTCACCCTCTTCCATCCTGCTGGGAGTTGTGATGGCTGGTCCTTGAGCAACCATCTTGCACTCTGAGGTAAAGGCTGTATGCCGAGGTTGCCAGAGCAGCGAGACAGAGGAAACTTTTGGTGCTGAAAAATTCAAGAAACTACCCTGCTCTATATTGCCAATCTTCATACCTCTTTTATGGGTGAGAGAAATATATTTGTGTCTTACTTAAGTTTTACTTTGGATACCCTGTTGTTCTCAAATGGACCTTATCTTAACTGACATAACTTCTTCTAACTGCAGTTTTCATCTTGTTCCATTGCACCATAGAACAGCTTTCAGGACAAAGTTCACAATTCTACTCCCAGTTTCCCTTCTAAGAAATCCAGGATACTAATCTGTAGGCTGATCCTCCAGTAGAGAAAAGCCGGCACTCTTGGATTTTGGAGTGCTGGAGTTGTTTAAATATGAACCTTCCAATGTGATCATTAAGCAGTTACTGAACATAGACATTGTGCATTCTCCATCCCCTGCCTTCCCGATTCCTTTTTTTTTCGAGTAGCAAGTAGCTAACTAAGCTAGAATCACACAGATTTAAAATATACACTCTATTAATGGGGAGCCGATTGCAATGTAAATTTTCCAAGTAATTTAGGAAGAATGCCATTTTGAGAACAATTTGCTGAAGTTTTCCCCCCTTACTTGACTTCAGACTGGGGAAAACTAGTGCTTTAATTACAAGCTAGACAAATAGTCTCTGAAATCTTGTTTAATGAGTTCAGATAGAATGAGCTTTGTGAAAGCAGTGAGAAGGAAAATGATCATTTATTTATGTGGGTTTTGCTTCTTGGCGTTTGTGGTGGCATTTGTTTGGTGTAGTTCGCTCCTGAGATTTAAAAAACACTGTTTCCAGTGTAAGGCAGAAAGATGCCAGAAGTCAATCTTCAGGGACACCCTGCTCATCGACCAGCAGGGAGCCACCAGTGCCAGGGAGCCAGAGGAATGTGGAAGGCAGGGCCCACTATTTCCTGTTACTGACTCCAATACATTGCCTGTTGAGCTTGCAGCCAGAAGTGAGACTTGTCTGTATCCCATACCCTGTTATGTCCTCCATCTGGCCTGCTTGTGTTGTCAGTGTCTTCGGTTTTCCAGCACATTTGTGATTCCCCAGGAATAGAAGGCAGGACCGAGAGCACTGGAGGGTCAGTGGTGACATAAAGGGATGACCTTCCGATATCAGGGTGGCCAGCTTAGGGTCCCTCATCCAGCTGGGGCCGTGCTAGACACTCACCCTGATGCACTGTCCGTTGTCCCCCTTTTCCTCTGGACCGTAAGTCCCAAGAAGACAGAATTGCCTTCGTCTTAAGCATCATCATGTCCTCAGTACCTGTCACAACGACCAGCATAAAACAGGTGTTCAATGCGTGTTTTTCAAAATAACCAAAGGCCCCTTTATCTTCAGAATAAAGTTTAGGTTCCTTTGCATGTCATTCAAGACACTTCAAACTCTGGCTTTAACCTTTTTTTTCTTTTTTTTTTAAAAATCAGCCTCATGTCCTACTTTCCCCTGACAATTACCGTGCTTGTGTTGTCAGTGTCTTCGGTTTTCCAGCACATTTGTGATTCCCCAGGAATAGAAGGCAGGACCGAGAGCACTGGAGGGTCAGTGCTGACATAAAGGGATGACCTTCCGATATCAGGGTGGCCAGCTTAGGGTCCCTCATCCAGCTGGGGCCGTGCTAGACACTCACCCTGATGCACTGTCCGTTGTCCCCCTTTTCCTCTGGACCGTAAGTCCCAAGAAGACAGAATTGCCTTCGTCTTAAGCATCATCATGTCCTCAGTACCTGTCACAACGACCAGCATAAAACAGGTGTTCAATGCGTGTTTTTCAAAATAACCAAAGGCCCCTTTATCTTCAGAATAAATTTTAGGTTCCTTTGCATGTCATTCAAGACACTTCAAACTCTGGCTTTAACCTTTTTTTTCTTTTTTTTTTTTAAAAATCAGCCTCATGTCCTACTTTCCCCTGACAATTACCGAACCACCGTATTGCAGCCACTACAGTTTCCCAAACAGGTTTGCATTCTTACGCCCTATAGATGTTTTAAGAGTACCCTTGGCAGACTTTTAAGATCCAGCTTAAATGTCACCTCCGTGCAGCATCTCCCAACCCCAGCAAATGCTTGTGACATGAATTTACTAACAAACACGTGCAGGCTAGCTAGTCTGTCCTGAGGCGGCTCTTACCAGCGCTTGACGGTGTGTGGACCCTAAGCTGAAACAAAGGAAGTGAGGGCTGAGAATCATGGCCCAGGGCTGGTCAAGTCCACATGAGAAGTCCTACCTACTGTCTTCTTCAGGAAGAAAGGTGAGCTTGTGGAGTGGAGAACCAACAGGTCTCGTAGCCGCTCTGTTCAGTAAGACGTCGCCTGGCTGACTTTCCCTTACTCTCTCTAAGCCTGTTGCCTTCCAGCAGCACCAAATGCTAACCATCCCCTGGGTAACCCGCCTCGTCTTCGTGGCATTGCCTGTGCTCTCCCCTCTGGCCCCTGTACTCCCCTACTTCAAACCTGCCTGGCCAGCTCCGACTTCACCTTAAAGAATTACGTCAATAGTCTTTCTCTAGGAAGTCCTCATTGATTACTCCTTCAGTCTGCATTATGTCTATCTCTGCTCTTCCTATTTATAATTAACTATTTCTATGTCAAACCCATCTCTGGAGAGCCACCTGGAAATCTTGTTGAAAACACCAATGATACAGAATCAGACCTTTCAGGAGTGAGGTCTGAAAGTTTGAATTTTAGTATCTTCCCCACATGATGTCAGGTGTGTTCAAAACCGCTTCTCTGGATTGTGAGCTCCTTGAGGCTGGGCATCTCTCGTAAACGTTGTGTGCTTAGCAGAGTGACTCGTATGCAAAGGTGGACAACGTACGCTCACTGGCTGGCTGAGCGAGTGAGTGACTGACAGTGCCCCGAGTGGCATCGGAACAAACCGACTCTCCGCGTCTGCCCCATGTGGTCTCCTCCTCCCCCAGCCTTGGGCCGTCGAGTCTCGCCTCGGAATGCTTCCCTTTCGTAGCTGCACCTGCCTTTACCTTTTATTCTATCTTAGGATAAAACCCTTCCTTGAGATTTAGCTCTTGTGTCTATGGTAATGTGCTGTGTAATTTATTTACTTTTTTTTTTTTTTTTTTTTTTGCGGTACGCGGGCCTCCCACTGCTGTGGCCCGTCCCGTTGCGGAGCACAGGCTCCGGACGCGCAGGCTCAGCGGCCGTGGCTCACGGGCCCAGCCGCTCCGCGGCACGCGGGATCCTCCCGGACCGGGGCACGAACCCGCGTCCCCTGCATCGGCAGGTATTTACTTTTTAAGTTAGTTGTCTTTCATCGGTCTCCCCCCAACAGAATACAACCTGCATGACGACAGGGATCTTTGTGGATTTTGTTCAGTGATAGACTTTAATGACCCAGAACGGCATTTCAGTAAATATTTGGTCAATGAATGAATACGTGAGTGGATGAATGAATTTCCTGAGATGGATCCACTTTTGTTCAGCTTTTACTCTCGAACTCAATTTGTGCAACTGTCCTTTCTTACCTGTTGGCTCATTTCTGCCTGGCAGTCCTCCCACAGTTTTGTCTGCCTGCCAACCTCCTTGCTGGACACCTGAGTTCTCCGGCTCTGTCCGTGACCATCATTTCAGCCAGACCTGGGACTGACCCCTCCTAAGAACTTCAGAACGTCACTGGCCATTCCTAATTTCTGAGTGATCAAGGAAGGGTCCCTGGCTTTAAAATGGCACCATTTCCATGAAAGCCGAGGTGTCAGCTGCTGTCTTTGATTTATTCCAAGGCTGGGCCAGGAAACCTCTCTTTCCTACTTGGAATGCACAAAGCTCCCCCTGGGAAATAAAGATGACACCAGTTAGATTCATCACTGCAGATGGCACCCTTCACCGCGTCCTCCTAAATGATTCCGCATTTGGGCAAGCCAGTTGGGGCAGAATGGCTGGCTTCAAAGGCTTTGTGGCTTGCTAATGAGCTACTTGGCTGAATCTTTTTACCTTGAGGTCACTGGTTTGCAAATGGCCCAGATTCCTGGTGGTAAGAAGTGCTTCTGTTGGACAGCTGGGCTGCAGTGTGTCTGAGACATGATATGCTTTCAGGCCAGGCCCTAGTGAGTAATTGTTTCTTGTTCTTATCACAGGGACAGACTCAACACCAAGCCTGTCCCTTTCTTCTGTGTGGGCCTGGTCCCTGAGGCAGATGGCAGGAGGTGGCCATTTGGAGAGGAGGCCTGGGATCTTTGATTGGGGGGTCTGAGCGTATCCATATGTGACTGGAGACCTCAGGGGAGTGCAGAAGTCGGGGGAGCAGAAGGGGAAAGTGAGGGGGGAGGCGGCAGCCGGGTCTGCAGGAGGATGCGGTAGTGGAGAGAACACCAGGTCGGGTCTCAGACAGGCACGGCTGCAGATTCCGATGCTGCCAGTTACTTGCTATGTGGTCTTGCGTTAGTTAAGAGAATGAATTTCAGACTCTACTTTCCTAATCTGCAAAATGGAAATGATAAGTTTTATCTTATGAGGTTATTATATGACCCATGTGTGTAAAAGTTGTATATGAACTGTAAAGTGCTGTAGAAATGGAAATCAGATCACTAACTAGCTGAGCCTTTACCCAACGGTTAAGCATTAGATTCCTTTCTCTTTTTATTTAAATCCCAATCCTAACCTTTAGAGACACACCAATTATCTTCTTATTAACTTAGATGAAGTTAGAGGGTTTTACGCAGAGATCATCTAATCTAACCAGCCGTGGTGATGAGGACCTGCCACCTAGAGATTTGTCCACCACCCTGTCTGTTTCAGCTTGTGTATGCACAGCACTCTTGTATATGCGTGTACGCGTACACACAGAGCTGGCACATGCACAGCTAGTACACGAACAGCTGGTATATGGGCTGGTATCCTAAGTCTTTTGGAGTCTAAATCCTGTGGTTTTCCCTATGTGCTGGAACAGGAAATCAGGGGAGAACAGGGAGAGACAAAGCATCCTTGGGTCAAACATTAGGGTAAACTTAGCTGTCCTTGTTTCATACATAGTTATTCGTTTCCTAGCAACCTCAGGGAATACGAGAACCTTCCCCTGAAGGAGGCTCAGTGAAGTCACTTTCATTTCATTCATTCAGTCAGTCATTATCCAAGTATTTATTGAGTACCTAGTATATGCCTGATATTGCTCTAGGCCCTGGGATACCAGGTGTAATGAGTCAGTCCAGGCTGCTGCCCTCATAGACTTATCTGGAAAAAGATGGAGAATTTCCTGGGCATAGTTGTTTTTATCGTACATGCTGTAGTACCCCTGCTGGGGGCACTGTGCTCAGCTCCAGGTAATTTTACAAGAGAACTCTGGGGCTTCCCTGGTGGCGCAGTGGTTGAGAATCCGCCTGCCGATGCAGCGGACACGGGTTCGAGCCCTGGTCTGGGAAGAGCCCACGTGCCGCGGAGCAACTGGGCCCACGCGCCACAGCTACTGAGCCTGTGCTCTGGAACCTGTGCTCCGCAACAAGAGAGGTCGCGACAGTGAAAGGCCCACGCAGCGTGATGAAGAGTGGCCCCCGCTTGCCGCAACTAGAGAAAGCCCTGGCACAGAAACAAAGACCCAACACAGCCAAAAATTAAAAAAAAAAAAAAAAAAAAAATTAAAAGAGAATTCTGCTCCTAAGAATTTACTTTTAAAACCCCGCCACAAGAGAGGCCGCGATAGTGAGAGGCCCGCGCGCCGCGATGAAGAGTGGCCCCCGCTTGCCGCAACTAGAGAAAGCCCTGGCACAGAAACAAAGACCCAACACAGCCAAAAATTAAAAAAAAAAAAAAAAAAAAAATTAAAAGAGAATTCTGCTCCTAAGAATTTACTTTTAAAAAATTGCAGATTGCACAAGTATCTATTTATAAAAGTGCTTCTCACAACATTATTTATGTTAGCAAACAGCGGAGATCTACCTAAATGTAGATCAAGAGGGAAAACTTTAAGTACACCGGCAGCATATCCACTGAATGGCACTTTATCTTCACCTTTTCCAGTCCATACAGCACGTTTCCAATTTGAAGGAAAACAAAACAAAACGAAAGCACAGATATCTATGAGTAGAATCCGTGCAGCATTTAAATATGCTGGCGTAGTTCCTCCAGGTTATTGGTGGTTGTTATTGTCTTTATTGGTCTGTGGCAGAGTCCTGGGTTTGAATTCTCTTTTCATGGGTGTGACCTTGAGAACATGACCTGAATCCCCTAAGCTTTCTTTCTAAAATGGGAATAAAGATGACCCTTCAAGGCTGTTGTGAATTTTTAATGAGATAATGTATGTTCAAGTGTACGTTGCACAGTACCTGGTTCAGAATTAGAAGTTAATAATGATCTGTTTATCCATGTTATTTTCTAAGGTGTCTACAATTAATATGTATTACTTCCTTAATCAGAAGAAAACCCAATCAATATTATACAGAGAAAGCGAGGGAGGGGAGCCTGACAGCCAGGTCCTCTGACAAGCAAGGCATCAAAGGTCCTTGCTGTGTATCTACCACACAGTGGGTAATGAATATTAGCTTAATCATGCAATGACCGTGTCATGGGAGGAGCTGCCTTAAGAAGTGACGCTTTTATGAATAGGCGTCTTTAGGAGAAATGTGAGCCTGTATCTTAAGGTCTCTCATGTTCGATGGAGGTTAAGGTTAGAAGGCAGAGCTACCCCCGGTGCATAGACTTTGTCAGTTCAGTCTGGGAAAGGATGCCCCGCAGAGGACGCCGCCGGTGAGGAGTGAGCTCCTTGTTGCCGTCAAGCCGGGGGAAGGAACCCACTTGACTGTGAACTTGTAGGGAGAATTCCTGCACTGAGTGGAAGGTGGACGAGCTCCCTTCCACCTCCGTGGTGCTGTGAGTTCATGAACTATCAGAATGGAATTTTTTTTCCTTTGTCACTTCCTGGAAACTGCCACACCCACACACCTGCTTTGTTCCAATATCACACGTGCGATAAGTTTGTTTCTGGCACCTTGCATTGTGGTGCAGCCTCACCCACAGGAGTCTGATAAAGTCGTGGTGTCCCCAGTGACTCTGGAGGCCACCCACAGAGGACACCCCAGGGATGCTTCCCTGACTGCAGTGTTGGGGGACAGCCTGGCAGTGAAGTGGGGAGGCTACATTTAGATCTCGACCGCTCTGCTCACAGGAGAGTTACCGGGGACAAGTTTTGCAAACTCTTCGAGCCTGGCTTTCCTCATCTGTAAAATAAGAATTACAAGTCGTTTATCATGGGCTTTTTTTGAAAATCAAATGCAGACCAATTGGAAAAATATGAAAGAACCTCGTACGCAGATAGTTCTTGCACCTCCTTTTCCCTCTTGTATCTTCCCTTTCTTCTTGCCCCCCTCTCTCCCTACTTTTCTCCCTCATTTTGTGTGTGTGTGTGTGTGTGTGTGTGTGTGTGTGTGTGTGTGTGTGTGTATTTTCCCCTCCACTTTCCCTAGTAGGAATCTCTTATTTTTGCCTGGTCGTTTTAAATTTGCAAATATGTGTTCCGATGCTTTGTCAGTCAGTCCTCACTGAAAAGTGAACAAGTTTTCAGAGTGGAGGGTAGAAAGAAAGAAAAAAAGGATGAAAGAAGAAAGCAAGCCCAAACCATTCATGTGTATGTGGTAGTAGCTCAACTTTACAGGTGAGGGAACCAAGATCAAGAGAAATTAAACAATGCGTCTGAAGACACAGGGCAGGAAAGACAGGCGTGAAACCTGGACCACCCCACTATCTCAGGAACTAAGGAAATCCTGGCTTCTCTCGTTTGTTTGATGCATTGACTGAATTTTAAGAGAAAAATGTAAAAATAATGAAATATTGGGTCCTACTTATTATAGATAACTACTTTAAAAACTGCTACAAAAATCCATGCAACGCTTTTTATATTGTCATTTGGGAAAAAAAGTTTAAAGTCTAAATATGAGGATCTTCTTAAATGTCAGACTGAAGCCAAATGTCCTTTTACAACTCTCCCCCTCCCTTTTGGCGGCCTGTTCAATCGTTGCTGGCTAGCTGGGCATTTTCTGGTAGGAAATCAAATAGGAGATGGCCAGATGCTTTGGCAAAGGGTGACTGGTAGACTTCTCAATTAAAATAAATCACCGTGACTGAGTCATCGAGCAAAGGTTTTGATGGCAGCAAAAAGGAACATGCTGATGTGTTTTGAAAGGCTGGTGTCTCCTTGCGTGCAGCGTGAGGAATGACATGACCTGGGGCCAGTCCCCCGATGGGCTCCAGAAATCCCTGGAAACACACCGTCGCCATCCTCCAGCAGGGCTTGGACATAGGGCTTGTCCTCAAGCATGGACACAGTATTGTTCATTGGACTTCCGACTAGGCAGCCAGTTGGATTATGATTTGGCAGACGCTAGGTCTCTGAAATAATTTGAAACCTGCCCCAATCATGACTGAATATCAAGTCCTAAAACGAAAGAGCTGGCAAGGCAATTATCCCAACCCCTTCATTTTACAGATGAACAAACTGAGGCTCACGGGAGCCCAGGCAGAGCAGGGAGTCAGGGTGAGCTGACCCACATTGGGGTTTCCATCTCTCCACTTGCTGGTCCTGCGGCCTTGGCCGTGTCCTTCGGTGGTCCTGGACCCCTGTATCCTCACGTGTAAAATGGTAAAGCCCTACCTCCTTCACAGAATTAAGGGAACCAGAAACACTAGCTGTAAAGTCCTGAGCAGAGGGCCTGGCCTGGAGGAAGAACATGATACACGGCAGTGAAAACAACTCGCCCAGGGACACGCGCACAGCTTGGCAATGGCCGAACCAGGGCAGTGTTGGAGTCTTCGACTCACTACCTCTGTTAGCCTCACAAAGTAAAAGATCGCGATGGCCGGCGGGGAAAGCATGGCGGAGGGCTGAGTCTGCGGGAAGGGAGGTCATCAGGAAATCATCGGCTGTCGGGCTGGGGTGTCCCCTCCGACTCTTCACGTGACGCACTCAGAAAAATGACTCACTAATCCAGTGTCTCTGCCCTCTTGTCTCTCCACTGATTCTGACCCTTTCCTGACCTGTTTCCAGGGAAGTCCTGGATCAGTTGAATGATTACAACTTTGGTGTCTCTGAGGAGGACTTGCTTCTTAGGTCGGTTATGACTTTAAGCTAAAAGAGTCAAATGCTGATGGTGGAATTGTAGGCTTTGACTAATACTCCTGAGGACTTCGCCCTGTGTCTGTGTCCACGAGTGAGGTCATTCTTGCCCCTGTGGTTCTTGTGAGTCTTCTGGGTTCTCTAACACTCTCTTTGTTTCAATAAACCCAGTAACTCACTCATTTAGCCATATATTCAGTTTATTGAGTTAGTAAATATTAAGGTCTACAAGATTCTATACAAGCTATAGCCCTAAGAGAGGAAGAAATATGAAATGCATCACTCCAGTTCAGTTGGATAGTTCTATGATGGAGAGAGCTCAGGCCTCTAGGGCCACATGGAGGCTTTGCCCAGGGCCCAGGGGTCTCAGAGGAGGAATTACAAAAGAGGTAAGAAGAGTGGAGACTCAAAAGAGGGAGTTCCCAAGCGGCCTGGGGGGATGGAAATGACATTCCAGATGGTGTCAGGTGCCTGTGTAAAGGAAGTGAGGTTGGAACCTGCATGGTATGCTTGGGAATTTTAAGTCCTTTCATGAGAATGGTATATACAATATGCAGGAGTTTCAGTTACTGAGTCATGAGAATTCCAGAGGCTGGCAAGGTGCACTAGGCTGTGAATGATACGCTTGGAATTGTACGTTGTGGTAGCCCTAAGGCAATGTCATGAATACCCGCGTGCCAAGGAATATGGGTTTTTTCCTGATGGCAGAGGGAAGTGAGATGTATTACAGTATGGAGGTTAAGAACATGGCCTCGGGCACTATGCTACCAGGACTTGTAGCCTCATTCCGTCACTGTGTGTTTTTGGACACGTTGCTTAACCACTCTCTGCCTTGATTTCCTCATCTGCATGGGAATACTGAAAGTATCCACGTCATAGTGTGGCTGGGAGAATTTAATGAGTTGAATTACGTAAAACATTTAGAATAGTGCTTTTAACCTAGTGTGGCTGTATTATTATCATGCATGGGTTTTTAGAAGGAAAAAAAGTTAGGCAGATAGTCTTCTCGACAAGTGACTATTATAATAATGAGGAAGATGGTTTTGAAAAGGATAGGAAAGGAAGCAGGGAGAACATTAATAAGTAGTCGCAGATATCCAGGGGAGAGAAAATGAAGATCTAAAGTTTGACAGAGGCCATAGGGATGGAGGAGAGGAAGGTATCAGTTAATGACAACCTCATTAACTGGGTGTCAGGCTACACCATTACCTCATTAATTGAGGTGTTGTGTTAGTTTGGCTGCTCCAGGGAAACAGAATCAGTAGAATCAATGGGGGGAGGGGAGAGAGAGGAAGAGAGAGACAAAGAGACAGAAAAAGAGAGAGACAAAGGAACTGGCCAATATGATTATGGAGGCTTCTCTCTGCTTGACTAGATGACCTGACACTAAGGGAAATATTCGCTAACTGAGACGTTCAGAATGCTCACTGTTGAGGTGAATTTAGATATTTACTTCCATCCTTATAGCGTGAGAACGTGTCTGAGACGCACAGCGCTCTAATTAATCAGTGCTTGGCAGGGCAAAGTTGAAAGAGACATGACTCTCCGCAGAGGGTAACCATGACCCAGTCCCACAAACTCTTTCAGTCTTATTTTTCTCAGTGTGGAAAGTTAGAAGGTTGGGCCAAATGTTACGAAAGATCTTTCCTGACTTGCCTAATTTTTAAAATCTGCGTCTAAAAAAATACAGCGTGATTTCTGTAGTTCGGCTTTATTTCATCTGTGCACTGTGTCATTTACCTTCCTCTGTTCTTGGCAGGGGGATTAGAGCTGGCACTGCCAAGGAGCCGGGCGCATTCCCTGGGGATGGGATTTGGCAGGAGCAGCTGCGACAGCGAGCAGGTGGATCCCTAGCCAAGAGGGAGAAAGACAAGAAGAGATTCAGAATTGTCATAAATGAACAATGCCATAGCAACGGGGTTGGATGAGGCCTTTTCATGGGCCCTGGGGCTCTTGGTAGGCATTCCCTAGGACTTGGAATTTGCTTCAGAGAAGCACAAAGTGTGGAGGGAAGGGGCTGGGGGCACATCTCCAGTTGCAAAGACATTACAAACAGTGATTTACTGAGGACCTACTATTGCCAAGAGCTGACCTTGGCTGGAAGGGTAGAAGGTCATGTGAGAAACACCATCTGGATTAGGCCTGCTACCATCCTTTAAAGGACCTTATGGCAGAGTCAACCTAGAAGTGAACAAATGTGGAACAGAGGGAATCAATGCTAAGGATAGGATATGTTTTAGAACACTCTAAACTCTGGGTTCCACATGGGAATACAAAAATCACAGTTCTTGTGTGGCTCTTTAAAAATCTCCTATCACTCCTGTGCTTAGTATTAATGTCCTGCACAGCCCAGACCTGTGTGAAAATAGGTTAACTTTATTTGCCACTGAATAGATTTTCATAGTAAGAAGGGAACTTTTACTCGTCTTCCCCAAAGAGGAAAATATTGAATATGAACAATTCAAGACTGAAGCAGAAGTAACTTAACTGATGAGCAAATCTGGGGAAAAAATACTGAACTTGTCCAACTCAGTCTCTTCTCTCCCCTCTTTAAAATCTGTCTGTCTAGACAAAGGGTGAATTTTCCATTCAGCCATGGAGCAAACTCATCTGAGTAGATGTTAGGGAGTAGGGTGGTCTTTTAGTCAGGATGGGCCAGGGCATGCTGCAGTAACAAATGGCCCCAAAGCTTCAGTGGCTTACAAGTACCAAGATACTTGTCCGTCATGAGTCAGCTGTGTCTCTGTTCCACAAGGTCTTCACTTCTGGTCCCAGGCTTAGGGAGAGCCTCTTTCTGGACAATTGTTGGTTGCTATGGACTGAATTCTGTTCCTTCCAAATTCATATACTAAAGCCCTAAGCCCCAGTGTAGTGGTATTTGGGAGATAATTAGGTTTAGATGAGGTCATGTGGGTGGGGCCCTCATGATGAAATTAGCGCCCTTATAAGAAGATACACCAGAGAGCTTTTTCTCTCTCTTTTTTTCTGCCATGTGTGGACATAAGGAGAAAGTGGCGCTCTGCAAGCCAGGAAGAGAGGTCTCAACAGAACTCTACCATGCTGGCACCCTGATCTTGGACCTCCAGCCTCTAGAAGTGTGAGAAAACACATTTCTGTTGTTAAGTCACCTAGTCTATGGTATTTTGTGATGGCAGCCCAAATAGCCTAATACTCTGGTCTTGAGGCAACTCCCCTCTTACATTAGAACTCCTACTTATTAGAAGTTATACTTATTACTTCTGCTTACATTTTCATTACTCCCAAAAGTCATATGGCCAAGCCTGAGGTCTATAGATGATATATAGATATCGGAGCATCAGGACTGAGTCAGGAAAACTATGTTTGAGTCCTGGCTCTACCACCTTCTAAAAGGACTTCAGGCATTGAAGGACAGAATTTTAAAAATGCAAAGAACCAGTGGTAGCTGAGGAACTGTTCCTTACTCTATGCTTCCACGTTCGTTATCTCATTTAATTTCTGCAAGTACCCATATGGACATATATTCTCAGGATGATGGACCTGGGAAAGAATCCTGACTCTGCAGATAGGTTAGGCCCTTTCATTAACCATTGACACGGTACACCGTTTATCAGCAAGTCACTTCCACTCTCCAGCCTCAGGATCCTTGCCTACAAAATACTTCTGTTAAAACACTGCCCTACATTCCCTGCCGGTATTTGCAGATAAGACTGGGAAAGTACAGGGACTCTGGAGTCAGAGTCTGTTGAATCTCAGCTTCCCCACTTACTCCCTGTCCCACATCAACCAAGTGATGTAACTTCTCTGATGTCTTAGTTTCCTCATTGGTAAAACAAGGATAATATTAATCCCTAAGGCAGAAGGTTATCATAAGATGTAAAGGAGTTGATTTACGTAAAGTTCTTACTACAGGGCCAAGCACAGAGTAACTGTGCCAGAATATTGCCTCCTATTATTATTATTACTATTAAATTAAATTACCAATACTAATATTATTACTATCATCACTATTATAGCATGTGCAATAGACTTTATCAGCTACCGAGCAGCGAGAATGGAGGTTTCTGAGCTGTCTTTGGTTCAAGGAGCCATGCTCAACACACTGAAATTGGCCCAAAAGATGTGTGGAAGCTGAATATAGTAATCATTTGAGAAATGCTTCCAGAAACAATGCTAGATTGGGATCAGGAAGGCTGGACTTCTTATGCCCTTGCTCTGCCACTGATTTTCTGGGAGACAGTGACAGTGACCTGCTTGCTTGGGGCCCCATCTAGACCGGACATGTCTCCTCTCCTCCTTACACAGCAGGGGATTCATGGTCTAAGGGCTCTTGCAGGGATTAAATGAGACAGCAGAACAGGTGCTTAATAAATGGTCGTTCCTTCCTCCATACTAGGTGTATGCACAGAGCATTTTTTTGTAAACTGAGAAAGCCCCAGATGAGATGAATCCAACAGTCTCTTTCTCGTATAATATGCTTGGCTTCTCGAGAAATCATCATGCTCAGGCAGCCGAGGCAGCTGTGGTTTTCTGAATAGCTGGAAATTTGGCCATGGAGGCCATAGCAGGACAGATGGGATAAGGGAGCTGTGAATTAACAAAGGCATGAATGACCTATTCAACTGGGAGGGCTTTCGGCAGTGGAAGATCTGGGCTCACTTGTTAACTTCGCCTGATTCTCCAGTTCCTGTTAGGGTCTTTGTAGGCCAACCGGAATACCCAGGGCCTGAATAACAACCATGGGCATTTTTCAAGTTCGTTGACAAAGATGAATGAAATGATGTTACTGTCATGGCCACAAGGATGCCCTGTGTTCTCGTGGGATTTAGAGATCATCCAGTCCAAATGCTCAGAACAAAAATACACCAAAACCAAAACATAATCATTAGACCTGAAAGGACCTGTGACTCACTTCGGTCACCCTGTGCCTTTACTATTTTTCTTCTACAAGTTGCTGAGCACGGGCTACGTCCCAGGTTTGGGGCTGGGCCCTGCTGATGAGAAGAGGAGCAAAAACACTCTTTGCTCCTCTAGAGCTGCCAGAAACCAACAAGTAAAACCGGTGATTACCAGTGCGTTTAATTATCTTCAAATGTCTTCTGCCCTGCATTGCATCCACATCAAGCTGGCCATGAGCCCCCTCTTTCCTTCCTCAATGATTTGGGTGAGGACCAGTCTGCTGGGTAATGTCATCGGTCTCCAGTCTTGCTTACTAATTTCCTTGCTGCCCCCGGCAGCTGACCTGTAGGGATTAGATCAAATAACACGTAGTGGGTTCAGCCAGTGGGAACCCCAGTAGGACATGGGAGGAATGAAAGTAGAGTCAAGGTATATCTTCACTCTCGCTGGAGGTTCACTCCTCACTCAGGCTGTATCTCTAGAAGGAAGGCCAAGGGGTCCTTTTCCATTAGACTCTCTCCTTCTGGATGTTGATAATCCTTCCTTTCCCTAACCCCTGCGGGCCTATGGGCGGTTACAGGCCCAGAGCAATGCACTGCCCTTGTGGTCTGCCCATGCCCTGCCTTCACCTCTGTAAATAGACCTGTTATTAAGTCACCTCTGTAAATAGACCTGTTATTAAACTCCCCTAAAATTCTCCTAATTGGAATGTGTCCTGTGTTACCTGCTGGGACCCTCAGGAATACGATGTGGGAAAAGCATGATGAAGTGTTTGGGACATTGTGTGATGGTGGGAAGGAAACAGAGAAGAGAAGAGAAGAGAAGGAAACAAGGAAACTAGTGTAAAACACAGTTGAAGAGAATAAGTTAGGGAGTCGCATGGAAGGATTATATAATTAGCATGAATACCAGGACCACAAGCACTTCGGCTTTCCCTCCTGCCTCCCTCAGGCACTTTTCAGGTCAGAGTTTCATTCTAGACCTGCAAGAAGAAGCAGTTGGGGATGGTCTCCTAGGTGGTAATCCCTCAGCCCTGGGAGTTTGGAGACGGGGGTATAGAGGACTAAACCAGAGGCCGGTCAGCCTGCACGTCCCTCCATCAACTCCTCACCCCAGCAAGTCTGGGGTGATTACCTTGTTTTTCTGCAGTCTCTTACCTGTATCCTTTGAGGGGGGGCATCTTTAAGAATTCAGTTTTCTGGATCTTAGAGAGGTAATGCTGTGCATATACTGGGTAGTATGTATCACTGAGTGGTGTCTGGGGCAGAATCCTATAATCAAACCTATTCATATTTTGCAGTGAAACATGAGTTTTCAGGGGAAGTCAGATTAGTAAGCAATGGGTTCAAATTCTAAACAGGGAGCCCAACTGGTCCCCTAGGACAGGAGATGGCGCCTAACCTTAGAGGCTGAGCCAAAAGGGCAGGGTGGAGCTGAATGGTCCCCAGGTCCAAGACCCACGCTCTTCAGACACTCCTGCCTCTGGCCGCAGGCTGTTGATGCACTTCCCGGTGCTGTCTTGAGATTTGGGGACCCAAGTCTTATGGTGGGACCTATTGGTATTGGTGGCTGGTTGGCTCCCCAAGACTGCAGAAAGCATTTCAGATTTCCCTAACGGGTATGCATGATTTGTAATGAGCTTAGTTTCTGATAAATCCCTGTCTACCCCATATATCCCTCATTTTTAAAGGTGTAGAGAATATCTCACGGTGGGTTGTGAAGCACGTAACACTGGCCGGACACATAGTAGGTGCTTAGTAAACAATTCATTGTCTTTCCTTCCCTCCTTCCCCTGTAGGTGTCCTACAGAATTAAATTTAGTATAACTATCTCATCTGCCTGGCAGCCTCCCTTTCTTTCTTCCCGGGAAGTTGCCTGCCGCCTGGCATGTATTTACCTCCATCTGGGATTTTAAAATTCAACTGAATAACAATCATCGTGAGGAAGACACTGGCTGGAGGAAACTATAGGAGAAATCATGGCCGTGGTTCCACTCGTCCACCTGAGCTGCTCGAGAAGATGAGAAGGTAGAGAAATAAAGCACCTCTATTTTCTGAAAGGTACACACAGAGGAAGAAAAGTAAAGTGGTGGGTGGCCTATCTATAATAAATTTCAATTTGAGAGAGGTGCTGACCTGTAGCCGGCTAATATAATGGAAAAATTTGATTGTGCTGAATCTGGAGAAATAAGAGGCCCAGAAAAGTTGTAACTGGGTGCCCAAGGGGTGGGGTGCTGTTCTAAGGGGGCAGAGGTCGCTGTCACTTGGCGGCACAATGGAATGAGTGACTGGATTTGGAAGTGGGGGCATACAACATTTTCACTGCGATCCGCGGCGTCAGTGGGTCGGGGCACCAGTGGCAGTATGGACTCAACAAAGCATAAAGGGAAAGGCAGGAGGCCTAGACTGGCATGTGGCATCGTGGTTAGGAGTCAGACAGACCCCGTGAAAGCTCCGAGCCTCTTCCTTTCTGGATGACCTTGAACCAAGTTTCTTACGTCTCTGAACCACAATTTTCTCAGCTGAAAATAAATATTGAATAATATTCTAAAGTCTGCCTTGCATAATTAGTTTGAGGTTCAAAGTGATAAAGCAGGTAAAATAGCTTATTTGCCTGGAGCATTAAAAAGACTCAAGAGCTTGTTCATTTTAGAGTTCACTTATCAGGGGAGCCTGGACTCTGCAGAAAGGAGAGAATAGGAGTAAGGAGCCAATTATGGTGACTGAGGTGTGTCTTAAGAAACAGCCTCTCTTGGGGAGGACCTTCAAGATGGCAGAGGAGTAAGATGTGGAGATCACCTTCCTCCCCACAAATACATCAAAAATACATCGACATGTGGAACAGCTCCTACAGAACACCTACTGAACGCTGGAAGAAGACCTCAGACTTCCCAAAAGGCAAGAAACTCCCTGCGTACCTGGCCGTGTGGCTGATAGGGTCTTGGTGCTCTGGCCAGCTGTCAGGCCTGAGCCTCTGAGGTGGAGAGCCGAGTTCAGGACATTGGTGCACCAGAGACCTCCTGGCCCCTAGTAATATCAATAGGTGAGAGTTCTCCCAGAGATCTCCATCTTAACGCTAAGACCCAGCTCCACTCAACGACCAGCAAGCTCCAGTGCTGGACACCCCATGCCAAACAACGAGCAAGACAGGAACACAACCCCACCCATTAGCAGAGAGGCTGCCTAAAATCATAATAAGTTCACAGACGCCCCAAAACACACCACTGGATGCGGTCCTACCCACCAGAGAGACAAGATCGAGCCTCATCCATCAGAACACAGGCACCAGTCCCCTCCACCAGGAAGCCTAAACAACCAAATGAACTAACCTTAGCCACTGGGGGCAGACACCAAAAACAATGGGAACTACGAACCTGCAGGCTGCGAACAGGAGACCGCAAACACAGTAAGTTAAGCAAAATGAGAAGACAGAGAAATACACAGCAGATGAAGGAGCAAGGTAAAAACCCACCAGACCAAACAAATGAAGAGGAAATAGGCAGTCTACTTGAAAAATAATTCAGAGTAATGATAGTAAAGATGTTCCAAAATCTTGGAAGTAGAATGGAGAAAATACAAGAAACGTTTAACAAGGACCTAGAAGAACCAAAGGGCAAACGAACAATGGTGAACAACACAATAAATGAAATTAAAAATTCTCTAGAAGAAGTCAATAGCAGAATAACTGAGGCAGAAGAAAGTATAAGTGACCTGGAAGATAAAATAGTGGAAATAACTACCGCAGATCAGACTAAAGAAAAAGAATGAAAAGAATTGAGGACAGTCTCAGAGACCTCTGGGATCCAAGGAGAAACATGCCAAGATACATATTAATCAAACTATCAAAAATTAAATACAAAGAAGAAAATATTAAAAGCAGCCAGGGAAAAACAACAAATAGCATACAAGGGAATCCCCATAAGGTTAACAGCCGTTCTTTCTGCAGAAACTCTGCAAGCCGGAAGGGAGTGGCAGGACATATTTAAAGTGATGAAAGAGAAAAACCTACAACCAAGATGACTCTACCCAGCAAGGATCTCTTTCAGATTTGACAGAGAAGTTAAAATCTTTACAGGCAAGCAAAAACTAAGAGAATTCAGCACCACCACACCAACTTTACAACAAATGCTAAAGGAACTTCTTTAGGAAGGAAACACAAGAGAAGGAAAAGACCTACAATAACAAATCCAAAACAATTAAGAAAATGGTAATAGGAACATACATATCGATAATTACCCTAATTGTAAATGGATTAAATGCTCCAGCCAAAAGACATAGACTGGCTGACTGGATACGAAAACAAGACCCAATATATGCTGCCTACAAGAGACCCCCTTTAGACCTAGGGACACGTACAGACTGAAAGTGAGGGGATGGAAAAAGATATTCCATGCTATTGGAAATCAAAAGAAAGCTGGAGTAGCAATTCTCATATCAGACAGAATAGACTTTAAAATAAAGACTATTACAAGAGACAAAGAAGGACACTACATAATGATCAAGGGATCAATCCAAGAAGATATAACAATTGTAAATATTTATGCGCCCAACATAGGAGCACCTCAATACATAAGGCAAACGCTAACAGCCATAAAAGCAGAAATTGACAGTAACACAATCAAAGTAGGGGACTGTAACACCCCACTTTCACCAATGATCAGATCATCCAAAATGAAAATAAATTAGGAAAAACAAGCTTTAAATGACACATTAAACAAGATGGACTTAATTGATATTTAAAGGGCATTCCATCCAAAAACAACAGAATACACTTTCTTCTCAAGTGCTCATGGAACATTCTCCAGGATAGATCATATCTTGAGTCACAAATCAAGCCTTGGTAAATTTAAGAAAATTGAAATCATATCAAGAATCTTTTCCAACTACAACGCTGTAAGACTAGATATCGATTACAGCAAAAAAACTGTAAAAAATACAAACACATGGACGCTAAACAATACACTACTAAATAACCAAGAGATCACTGAAGAAATTAAAGAGGAAATCAAAAAGTACCTGGAAACAAATGACAATGAAAACACAACAACCCAAAACTATGGGATGCAGCAAAAGCAGTTCTAAGAGGGAAGTTTATAGCAACACAATCCTACCTCAAGAAACAAGAAACATCTCAAATAAACAACCTAACTTTACACCTAAAGCAATTAGAGAAAGAAGAACAAAAATCCCCCAAAGTTAGCAGAAGGAAAGAAATCATCAAGATCAGATGAGAAATAACTGAAAAAGAAATGGAAGAAACAATAGCAAAGTTCAATAAAACTAAAAGCTGGTTCTTTGTGAAGAAAAACAAAACTGATAAACCATTAGCCAGACTCATCGAGAAAAAAA
The DNA here is from genome assembly GCF_002837175.3 of Physeter macrocephalus. Taxonomy (NCBI): domain Eukaryota; kingdom Metazoa; phylum Chordata; class Mammalia; order Artiodactyla; family Physeteridae; genus Physeter; species Physeter macrocephalus. The sequence goes on along the minus strand of NC_041228.1, from coordinate 6,092,837 downwards.
GGGAAAAGACTCAAATCAATAGAATTAGAAATGGAAAAGGAGAAGTAACAACTGACACTGCAGAAATACAAAGGATCATGAGAGATTACTACAAGCAACTATATGCCAATAAAATGGATAACCTGGAAGAAATGGACAAATTCTTAGAAAAGCACAATCTTCTGAGACTGAACCAGGAAGAAATAGAAAATATAAGCAGACCAATCACAGGCACTGAAATTGAGACTGTGATTAAAAACCTTCCAACAAATAAAAGCCCAGGACCAGATGGCTTCCCAGGCGAATTCTATCAAACTTTAGAGAAGAACTAACACCTACCCTTCTCAAACTCTTCCAAAGGATAGCAGAGTGAGGAACACTCCCAAACTCATTCTATGAGACCACCATCACCCTGATACCAAAACCAGACAAAGACGTCACAAAGAAAGAAAACTACAGGCCAATATCACTGATGAACGTAGATGCCAAAATCCTCAACAGAATACAAGCAAACAGAATCCAACAGCACAGTAAAAGGATCATACACCATGATCAAGTGGGGTTTATCCCAGGAATGCAAGGATTCTTCAATATACACAAAGCAATCAATGTGATACACCATATTAACAAACTGAAGAATAAAAACCATATATTAATCTCAATAGATGCAGAAAAAGCTTTCGACAAAATTCAACACCCATTTGTGATAAAATCCCTCCAGAAAGTAGGCATACAGGGAACTTACCTCAACATAATAAAGACCATATATGACAAACCCACAGCCAACATCGTTCTCAATGGTGAAAAACTTAAACCATTTCCACTAAGATCAGGAACAAGACAAAGTTGCCCACTCTCCTCACCACTATTATTCAACATAGTTTTGGAAGTCCTAGCCATGGCAATCAGAGAAAAAAAAGAAATAAAAGGAATACAAATTGGAAAAGAAAAAGTAAAAGTGTCACTGTTTGTAGATGACATGATACTATACATAGAGAATCCTAAAGATGCTACCAGAAAACTACTAGAGCTAATCAATGAATTTGGTAAAGTTGCAGGATACAAAATTAATGCACAGAAATCTCTTGCATTCCTATATACTAATGATGAAAAATCTGAAAGAGAAATTAAGGGAACACTCCCATTTACCACTGCAACAAAAAGAATAAAATACCTAGGAATAAACCTACCTAGGGAGACAAAAGACCTGTATGCAGAAAACTATAAGACACTGATGAAAGAAATTAAAGATGATACAAACAGATGGAGAGATATACCATGTTCTTGGATTGGAAGAATCAACATTGTGAAAATGACTATACTACCCAAAGCAATCTACAGATTCAATGCAATCCCTATCAAACTACCAATGGCATTTTTCACAGAACTAGAACAAAAAATTTCACAATTTATATGGAAACACAAAGACCCTGAATAGCCAAAGCAATCTTGAGAAAGAAAAACGGAGCTGGATTAGGCTGACTTCAGACTATATTACAAAGCTACAGTCATCAAGACAGTATGGTGCTGGCACAAAAACAGAAATAGAGATCAACGGAACAGGATAGAAAGCCCAGAGATAAACCCACGCACGTATGGTCACCTTATCTTTGATAAAGGAGGCAAGAATACGCAATGGAGGAAAGACAGCCTCTTCAATAAGTGGTGCGGAGAAAACTGGACAGCTACATGTAAAAGAATGAAATTAGAACACTCCCTAACACCATACACAAAAATAAACTCAAAATGGATTAAAGACCTAAATGGAAGGCCAGACACTATAAAACTCTTAGAGGAGAACATAAGCAGAACACTCTATGACATAAATCACAGCAAGATCCTTTTTGACCCACCTCCTAGAGAAAGGGAAATAAAACCAAAAATAAACAAATGGGTCCTAATGAAACTTTAAAAGCTCTTGCACAGCAAAGGAAACCATAAACAAGATGAAAAGGCAACCCTCAGAATGGGAGAAAATATTTGCAAATGAAGCAACTGACAAAGGATTAATCTCCAAAATTTACAAGCAGCTCATGCACCTCAATATCCAAAAACAAACAACCCAATCCAAAATAGGGCAGAAGACCTAAATAGACATTTCTTCAAAGAAGATATACAGATGGCCAACAAACACATGAAAGGATGCTCAACATCACTAATCATTAGAGAAATGCAAATCAAAGCTACAATGAGGCATCACCTCTCACCAGTGAGAACGGCCTCATCAAAATGTCTAAAAACAATAAATGCTGAAGAGGGTGTGGAGAAAAGGGAACCCTCTTGCACTGTTGGTGGGAATGTAAATTGATACAGCCACTATGGAGAACAGTATTGAGGTTCCTTAAAAAACTAAAAACAGAACTACCAAATGACCCAGAAATCCCAGTACTGGGCATACACCCTGAAAAAAACCATAATTCAAAAAGTGTCACGTACCACAATGTTCATTGCAGCTCTATTTACGATAGCCAGGACATAAAAGCAACCTAAGTGTCCATCGACAGATGAATGAATAAATAAGATGTAGCACATATATACAATGGACTATTACTCAGCCATAAAAAGAAACGAAATTGAGTTATTTGTAGTGAGGTGGATGGACCTAGAGTCTGTCAGACAGAGTGAAGTAAGTCAGAAAGAGAAAAACAAATACCGTATGCTAACATGTATATATGGAATTTAAAAAAACAAAAACAAAAACAAAAACCTGGTTCTGAAGAACCTAGGGGCAGGACAGGAATAAGGACGCAGACACAGAGAATGGACTTGAGGACACACGGAGGGGGAAGGGTAAGCTGGGACGAAGTGAGAGAGTAGCATGGACATATACACGCTACCAAACGTAAAATAGCTAGCTATTGGGAAGCAGCCGCATAGCACAGGGAGAGCAGCTCGGTGCTCTGGGACCACCTAGAGGGGTGGGATAGGGAGGGTGGGAGGGAGGCTCAAGAGGGAGGGGATATGGGGATGTATGTATATGTACAGCTGATTCACTCTGTTGTAAAGCAGAAACTAACACACCATTGCAAAGCAATTATACCCCAATAAAGGTGTTAAAAAAAAAAAGAAAAGCCTCTCTCTCTCTCGCTGCCTGGCAGTTAAAGGCCAGGTGGGTTTCCAGGAGGATGCTCATTGCCTACAGAGTACGATGTTTACTGCTGAAATTTTGTCTACAAAAGAAAGGTGAAGCCAGCTGTTTTTCAGGCAGGGTGTATCATACATACCAGTCAAAGGAGAGGAATCTTGGCTCGCCTGCCCTGTAGGATGTATTTCCAAGCCCATCAGAAGCCGGACATCAATAAATCCAGCAAGGCTGCGTTATGTATTATAAGAGAAAGAGCCTGGATTTTGAGGTCAGAAGGGTAAAGGTTCGGATCTGGCTCACCATCTTTCAGTCTTTAATTTAACACGTTCACTGAGGCTGGCTAGTTCGTGGTATGGCGGGCGGCAGAACATGGGAGGAGGGTATACAGAGATTAATTGAAGCAGTCAATATTTTCATGATGATCATGAAAGGAGAGGAAGATCTTTAAACAAATGCATGTGAAATGCTGTGCGAGTTCAGAGATGGAGGGATACAGACAGGAGATTATGGGGTGTGCCAGCTTAAGATTCTCTATCCTAGAAGGTTTCCTGAAAGAGATAATACCTGGAAATAGTCTTACGAGGTGAAGAGGATTTGGGGTTGGGGATGGACAATTTAAACAGTCAGAGGCTTTATCTTCTTGGAACCTCATTTCCCTGAATGTGAATAGAGATCGCATCTATGTAACGGGGTCATTGCAGGCACTGACGTATTTAGTGCTTTTGGAGATTGTGTTTTGCTGAACATCAGCAGTTGGGAACGTTCACTTAAAAAGACTTTGATAATTGAAGGAAAAAGGGATATTTTAGTGTTATCGTACGAGTGCAGTTTTTTATAATTCGTGCAGTTAAATATTTTTTATATGATTATTATCCATTTGTATTTCTGCTTTGTGAACTTCCTGCTCTTGCCCTCGGCACCCAAAAGCTCAAGCTTTAGAAGTCGTTTCCATGCCCAGGAGAGTGATACATGATATGAAATAAATGGGACAGAAGGAAGGAAGCATCAAGAGGCATACCTTTAGGTGGTGAGGAGGCTTATACACACGGAACCAAGTTATAGAACCGAATTTCTGTGAAATACCATGAGTTCCTAAATTGAAGAAGAATTTTGAGCTCATGTCCCCCTCACTACAAAGACAATCTTTTAGCTCAAATTATCACACGCTCGCACTTGAATGATCTGCGGGGTCTCCAGGTGCAAGTCCTGCTGTGGTCCTGGAGACACCAAGATGGACAAGGCACTGCCTCTGCCTTGAGGGTCATATTCTGATAGAGAAGACAAATATATGGGCAGATATGTTTAATATAGTGTCATATCTGCAAAGACAGGGCTGGGCCAGGGGCTGGAGGAAGGGTTCTTAGTGCCCACCGTGGGGTCCAGAGAGGTCTTTTTGGAGAAGGGTCCGCCTGGCCTTGCACCTCAGCCTTACAGAAGTTAGTACCAGAAATGTACGGTTGCAAATGCTTTTCTCCAAGGTGGGATAGAACGCTGGTGAAATATCTTCCCCTGGAGGGTTGGACTCTGTTGTGAATAAGGGGCTGGGGGTATTTCACAAGGATTACTCTTCTCTTCCACCTGCCAGGGCCACGAGGGAACCTCTCTCAGCTCTGCAGTGTGAGAACCCACTAGGATTGCTGGAGCTAAAACCTGCAAAGGTGTGGTGGCCTCCCCGAGACACAGGCCACTCCCCCTCAGCCTCCACCGATTTGTCAAGATTACCATGCAATTGTTCCCACCAGTTTCCAGCTTCAGATGCTTCTGTTCTCAGATGGGACTCTGCAGTCACCCATCTCTCCAGATTTTAGGGCCGTAGTTTCCCCGTAACCTCAGTTCTCTGATGGGTCTAACAGAAATCACTGATTCTCATGGTTCAGTTTTTTTCTTGTTGTAAAGATGGGAGTGACAACCTCTAAGTTCCCTTCAAGTTGAGCTGCGGCCCAGTTGTGCTATATTGGCGCAGTGGAGCATGCGTCCGTGATGAAAAATAAGGAACTACTAATTCACTCACCAACACGGGGAATCTTGAAAACTTTATGCTTATCAAAATAAGACAGACAGGAAAGAGGATGTGTTGTATGATTCCACTTGTATGAAGTTTACAAATAGGCAAAACTAATCTAGGAGGACAGAAATCAGAGGAGTGGCTGTCTCTGGGGGAGGGTCAGGAATTGAGTGGAAGAGAATATGAAAGAAGTTTCTGGTGTGATGGAAATATTTTGTATCTTGTTTGGGGTTGGGATATTGGTTATTCAAGTCCATATGTTTGTCAGAAATCATCTAACCGTGCACTTAAGATACGTGTATTTCACTTTATGTCACTTACCTTAATTAAAAAAAAAAAACTTGAAAAACAGATGTCATTTGAAGTCATGGGAGTATAGGAGGTCAGCTAACGAGTGAGGGTGCTGAGAAGCGAGTGGGTCAGAGGACAGAGCCCAGGGGCACCCCAAGGCTGAGAGGTAAGGAAGTGCAGAAAGAGTCGGGAAAGGGGCCCGAGGAGAAGCAGCCCAGTCGCTTCCTCCGTACAGTGATGCCAGGGCTTCTTTCAGATCCCTTATTCTCAGGGTCAGTGAAACAACTACAGTAAAACGCGGAGCGGATCCTGCTTTAACAGGGTCCTGTGTCCACATCAAGTCCCACTGGTTTGTGGGTTCCCCAGGAAGTGGAAATCCATGAATTGAGGACTGTGAACCTCCTGGGTTGTTGTCTAAGCGAGTGTCTCCCTGCGTAGGTCACGTGGAACCCTGGGGCACGGCCACATTTTGCTGGGGTCACGTGAGGAGGAAGATGCCCGGGAAGCGAGAAACAGCTCTAATCCACTGCCTGGAGGACTCGGGGGTGGAGAAGTATGAATGCGCCTGACTTACCACCAGCTCTGAGTTAGTAATCAGACCCAGTTCAGCCCCTGCCCCGTGCAAGAGTCCGCTGCCTGATACACAGGAAGGATGTGTAAGTGACTCTGTTGAATAAGACAAAAGCAGAATGTGAATTCTATTCATAATCATTAATGGTGAGCCTCATGGAAATGTATGTTTTGTGTTGAGATATTAAGTAATGGTAATGATAAATCTATATTATACAACTCATAAATTATAGGTAGTAGCTAGGTAGATGGATGGATAGGTAGGTAGGTAGATAGATAGATAGAGATTGAGGGTGAGAGAGCACGCTGAAATATTTTTTACTGTTGGAGTGCAAATCAAATATAGTCAATAAGGAGACCGTTGCCATAGTGAAGGGGTTGGAGAGAGGTTAAGACTTGAGTGAGGTGAGGTGCTGTCGGTTCCTCCAGGTGAGGCACTTGAAATGGAAATGGAGATAATGGTGAAGTTTCAAAGAATGTTAAGGAGGTTGACTCATGAGAGCAAATTACAGGAAAATGTGACAAACGGCAGTTCTCTTGTAGAAACCAGGCTGTGAGTCTAGATAGAAGGTACAGACTAAGGCAAAATCCTTATCTGTGAGCAGATAGAGGGTTAGCTCATCACAAACAGAATCTATGTGTTAAGATTGGTCGGCAAGGATCCTTTGGCTGTCTAAGGTGAGATGCATATGGACCAAAGACTCTGGGGAGGAAGAGGGGGAGTTTGAGTGGTCACCCTGGACCACGTGGAGAGAGCCTTTTCAGAGGATCACCTACTCCCTGATGAGAGCATTGATGAGGGTTATATTGCTTCCTCTGATTAGCTTCCAGGGGAAAAGAAGATGACAAAGTACAGTTTGGGGGAAGAAAAGTTTTCTTTTGTAGAGGGGAAACAAACCCAGACCTCAACAAGAGGAGCCTGACACAGGTAAGAAAAGAAACAGGAAAGACACAGAAGTAACTTTTAGTGATGCTTGGAAAAACAAGAGAAAATCAAAGTGTAGAATAGTTACAAGCAAAGTAAGGAACAGAATCCACATAAGGAGTAAAGAGAATCCCAGCTGTATACATTTCAAGGGTATGAATGAGTGGAGCCTGCAGACGAACCGATACATGGAAGAACGATGAGAGTAAGTACACAGGGGCCAGAGCAGCAAGTCTGAGGTTCGGGGATGCCCAAGATGAGGAATTATCATGTGCTTCTTTGTCTTTCCCTTTCTTCTGCACGCTAAGGATGAACCTCTGCATCGGCAGGCGGACTCACAACCACTGCGCCACCAGGGAAGCCCTCAGCTGCTGTCTTTAAACAAGGATTGACTATGAATACAATTCAGTTTAGCCGCTATTTATCCATTGCCTACTGGATGCAATGCATTGTACTTAGGGCTGTGGGAACTAAGGAGATGAGTAAAGCATGGAGTCTGCTCTCTTAAGAGCCCACAGCTGAGCTGGGGGACACATGTAAACAAGTGGCTCTAATAAGAACAGAAAATAAAATGACAGCTAAATAGAGCACCCAGCAGCCCACTGTGAGCAATGCCTCAGGAGGAAATCTGTAATTCCAGCGGGGTGTGTTGGGGAGAATTCCCGGCAGGAGCTATTGCTTGACCCACGTTGGGAAGGCTTTATCTGGAAGGAGGGAAGGGGGTGGAATGTGGGCAGAGGAAACACCGTGAACAGAGGCAGGAAGGCAGGAAACTGTGGGGTGCGCTCAACACATCCGCCGGTTGCTGTGCCTTGTCCTCGAGGTCACATCCCCAATGACGGTGTCAGGAGGAGTCCTTCCTCCTCCCGCCTGCAACAGCACTTTCTTCCGTAAGGTATCTCTCCCCAGTATTAACATGCTCTGTTGACTTGTCTTCTGCATCTCACTCAGAATTTTTGCTTCTGGGGGCAAGGACCAGGCTCCCCTCACCCCTTTATTCTCTAACTGGCGTAGTTCCTGGCACAAGGCTGGTGCTCAAGGACTCCAAGGAAGACCATGAAAGAGTCGATCTTGCGTTCCGTAGGCAATTATGAAACATCGAAGGTTTTGTGTATTTTTGAAAGACGTCTTGAACAGATTTGGTACCACTTCTGTGAGAGAGGAAGTGGAAGAGGTATAGGATGAGTTGTCTAGAGGAGAGGGCAGTGATGGTGTCTCTGGGGTGAGGAATGGTGAGACGGTGTGTCACTTATCGCTGGGGTTAATCATAGAGAACTCATGAAGGTGAGCCAATTTGAGAGCAGAATGGAATTTTGTTTGGATTTCTTGATCAGAGTCAGCTAAAACGAGTTTACCTTAATAACTGGTGATCTTTCTTTTCAACACGATTGAGCACATCCTCATAGGTGATGAATCTGCATATGTAATATTTCCCCCATCACTTATTGTCAGATGTGCTTCACTTTTGCAAGCAGCTCTTTTCTTTTCTGGGTTAGTTTCCAGCTGGTGCAGTGGTGATACCCAAACACTCACCTCCAGGAAGAAGCATATCCCACCATATCTTCATCTCTGTCAGAACTCCCTTTACACTTTATGTCTGTAACACGTTCTCTGGAAATGGTCTGGAAGGGAAAGGAGAGATCACTGGGCTAAATGTTCATTTTTAAAAAATTGGAGTAGAGTTGATTTACAATGTTGTGTTAGTTTCAAGTGTGCAGCAAAGTGATTCGGTTATACATACATACATGTCTATTTTTTTCAGATTCTTTTCCCTTGTAGGTTATTACAAAATATTGAGTATACTTCCCTGTGCTATACAGTAGGTCCTTGCTGGTTATCTATTTTATATCTAATAGTGTGTATATGTTAATCCCAGACTCCTAATTTATCCTCCTCCATCTTTTCCCTTTGGTAACCGTAAGTTTGTTTTCTATGTCTGTGGGTCTCTCTCTGTTTTATGTATGTTCATTTGTATCATTTTTTTAGATTCTACAAATAAGCCGTATCACATGACACTGGTCTTTCTCTGACTTACTTCACTTAGTTTGTAATCTCTAGGTCCATCCATGTTGCTGCAAATGGCATTATTTCATTCTTTTTTACACAACGGAA
>NC_041228.1:6042517-6083737 GCF_002837175.3 Physeter macrocephalus | reverse complement strand
TTTTTTTTTTTTTTTTTTTGCGGTACGCGGGCCTCCCTCTGCTGTGGCCTCTCCCGTCGCGGAGCACAGGCTCCGGACGCGCAGGCTCAGCGGCCACGGCTCACGGGCCCAGCCGCTCCGCGGCACGCGGGATCCTCCCGGACCGGGGCGCGAACCCGCGTCCCCTGCATCGGCAGGCGGACGCGCAACCGCTGCGCCACCAGGGAAGCCCCCGAGACTCTGATTTTTTAATTAACTTGCCTAAAACCCCACGGGCTGTTAACAGCAGAACTGAGCATAAAGATGCAAGTGAACAGACCCAGTCGTTCAAAACTTAGTCAACCCAGTGGGTCTTCACGACATGATGATGACGGTGGTGTTCAATTAAGTCAAGCTATAATCTGGTGTCATCCACCATCAGAAAGAAGGCTCCAGGCAGACGATTTTTTTATGAGATAGATTGTGTATACACTTATCAATCACACAATGTACAAGAAGAAGGAAAAGAGGAACTGACATTTTCAGCCACCTGTTTTATGTCATACGTTATGTCAGGAAAGTTACAGGCATCATTTTATTCTTGCAGCCACCCTGTGAATTAGACATTATTCCCATTTCCAAATGAAGTGAATACTTAGAAACAGTAATCAACTTCCCCTGGGTCACACTAGCAAGTAATGGGGGCAAACTCAGGTTTGTCAGATCCCCTAACCCTCTGCCTCTCAGATCACAGCTTCTTTGAGGTGTCACACAGGTGTTAAATAATAATCCTGCCTCACAAGAGCCCTAAAGAAGTCTTGAGAAAGGAGTCGCCGGCTCTGACAGGTTCTGGGTGTGTGTTGAAGCTTGGTCCCGGCTTCTGCCATTCCCCTGCTCCCTTCTGGGATGTGAATCTCGCGTTGCTTCTGTCAGTGTATATCAAACGTGGGCTTTCTCCTAACTGGGCTGATGCCCCAAGAATGTAAAATTCTTCTTCCTGGAATGATGTAGAAAGTTCAAACTGCACGTTTTGTGGCTGCATCTTTTTGCTGTCTTTCAAAGGGTCTAGGTCTGTCCCTGTTTGTGACACCGCAGATCTGCACACATGCTGGGGAGGTCGTGTTTGTTCATTTTTGCCGCGATGCCTTCAGCAGCTGCCTCCGTTGAGGCCACAATCTGCCTCCTCCTCCGAGCTGATGACGTGTGAAAAGGTTTTCAATATCCCTGGCCTTTGAGGTAAGAGAATTTCTCTCAGTCAGGGCACCCCGTTACTGTCCCAGTACCCAACTGCTGTTCCGCGTGATGGCCATTCTGGGTCACTTTCTCCCTGCCACATCCCAAGTGCCACATTTGGGTTTTGAAGTATATAGATATATGGGTTTTCAAAGAACCTCAGGCATAAATATTTCTGCCAGAAAATAGGAATGATGTCATGAGTGTGAAATTAGTTTGTAAATGAAGCGGGTGGTATCAAGTGGCTATCGCTCGTGAGGACAAGGAGTCTGGTCATTTACGTTTCCCTGCAAATGTTGTTCTATTACAATGCACTGCTGGGCTACATTACTTTTCTTTGAGCCTTTCAATGTACTTTTGGGAGAGGGCTGGTCAGTGAAATGAGGGATGGTGGGTTCTTGCAGAAAGGCAGGCTTGCCCCGGGAAAGAGGTGCTCACCACTTCTGAATTCAGACTGTAAATGCCAGCGGGCATTTGACTGCTGAGGCTTCTGGTCACATCTGGCAGCGTGATGCATGAGACCCCAAACTGCAATGACAGGAAAGTAGATTGCAGCTCGCCTGGTCACCTGAGGTTGATAGTGGAGCTTGGCAAGGGGGTGGGGCAGGAGCAGCCAGGGGTCTGGGAATGGTGCCAGGATCGGAAGCAGTGGTCACCTGCTGAAACAAGGAGGGATGGGACCCCTGTTTGCTTTTCTTCTACAAAAATAGAAATGGACCTGAGAACTGCATTCCAGAGCACCAAAGTCAAATCAGGAGGCATCACAGCAAACACCTCAATTTGCTTGTTTGCCAGTAGGGTTTCACTGAGTGTTCACATCTTCAAGAGGTGACTTGGGGATAACGGGGGTAAAGAGAACACCAACAGAAGGGGCTTCAAGTCCCACCATCTGTCGACTGAGCAAGGGACTCGTATCTGTTTTCTGCATTGTGGCTCCAAGGAAGGTTTTGCTTCATCTGCAAAATGGTTGCTGCTTCTGAAGACAGTTTGAAAACAACCGATTTTGTCCAAAATACCCAGGGTAGCTTTGAAACCCTACGGACACTTCCTGAAGCTACAAAAAGCATTAGATAACTAATGAGGACCGACTGTATAGCACAGGGAACTCTACTCAGTGCTCTGTGGTGACCTAAACACCGATTTTGTCCAAAATACCCAGGGTAGCTTTGAAACCCTACGGACACTTCCTGAAGCTACAAAAAGCATTAGATAACTAATGAGGACCGACTGTATAGCACAGGGAACTCTACTCAGCGCTCTGTGGTGACCTAAACGGGAAGGAAATCCAAAAACGAGGGGAGATATATATATATATATATATATATATATATATATAGCTGATTCACTTTGCTGTACAGTAGAAACTAACACAGCATTGTAAAGCAGCTAGACTCCCATAAAAATTAATTAAAACAAACAAACAAAAGTTAAGCATGAAAAGATTAAAACTGGGATTCAAAATAAAATAACATTTTTCAGTTAAAAAAAAAAAAGACATCCAGTAGAAGGGGTGCTAGAGTGATAGGGTCTGTCTTAGGTCAGTTTCTTCCAAGAAACACACTTCAAGCCAAGGATCTGAGTGCAAGGGATTTTCGAAGGAGAGCCTGCAAGTAAAAGAATTGGTGGAGGGTGGGGAGGGTGCAAGATAGGGAAGAGGTAGGAGGGGGGCAAGGCTGAAATTTCAGGAGGCGTCCCAGCCTCGGCCTGATCCCACAGGGAGACCTGGTGCAGAAGAGGAGGCTGCGTGACCTCCCGTCTGAGAACGAGGAGGGTCGTCGAGGGCCGTGGGAAGGCTCCTTGGCCGCTCAGGACAGGTTCCCTCTCCTGCAGAGCAGGAGGGCTGGCTGGCATGACCTCTGAGGCCCCTGTGAGCCCTCACTTCCTCTGACCTTGGGGTAGCAGGGTACCATTCACCTCTTCTTCAGACTCCAGCTTTATATTCATCACTTACTGTACAGAACTCATCTCAGACTTTGCAGTGTATAAGGTGCTGCTCTGGGCACTGTGGAAATAAGAAAGGTGATGGGGGTAGAACAACCATTTACACTGAGATTTCACATCTGTTTGTTCATTTGATCCTCACAACAGCTTGCAAGGTAGGCAGCTCCCTTCATGCTCCCCATTTGGCTGGTGGCACCAGCTTGGGGCAAAAACACATTGATGTTTCTTAAGTTTTTTGAGTCATTGCTCTAGGATTTAACTACCAGATTTTGAAGAATTGGTATCTTCCTCTCACGGTCTCCCCGTGCCCTAATTTGCTAAAAGTTCTAAAATTCACAAAGCACGTTTCACTGTATCTTCACCACATCTCTGCTGTTGAGGTGCCCAAGGAAGAGGGCCTTTAATTTTTTTTCTTTCACTGGAATGTGGACATTTTGGGGTCACCGATAATATTTGCTTCCTGCAGTTGGGGAGCATTAATTATCTGTCGGAAAATTACTACTAAAGCTCTTTGGTTTCATGTCTGGAAAACCCACCACCTATTGTTCTGCTGAACGGAGTACTTGGCCTTTTGATGTAAGTTGAGCGTGTCTTTCTCCTGACCCAGCCCTTGAAGACTTACTCCTCCTAAATGTGGATTTGTGCTGGACGCTTGGTGTTCTCAACCTGCTCTATTTAAGTTGAGAAACAAATGCCAACAACAACGACAGCCCTGTCTGTCCTGGGCAATCGGATTCCATCCCGTAGGTGGAAGGAAGAACAGGGCGTCTCCTGAAGAAATGGGTGCTCCCTGCTTTCTCACGTTCTGGGTCAGAAAAGAAGCCAGCCGGAGCCAGATGTGGGCAGGGAGCTGGAAGGGACCTCCTTTCTGTGCACCAAGGAATGGCTGTCTGGTCTCTGAAGGAGGGATTGGCAGGGGGGTCTCATCCATGAGGGTTGGATGCCTCCTCCACCAGGAAGGCTGCCAGCTGTGAAATGAAATCCCAAGTTTGAGTTAACAGTCGTGAGACCCAGGAACAACCTCGGGAGAAACATACGCCACTCGTTGCTTTATTGTTTGCTATTCCTCTAGCATGGAGTAAGGTGTGCCAAACCCCAAGCAATGCTAGAAACCGGTGGGGTAGCGGGTGGGGAGAAGTGAACAGAGAAGATTGTGCCCAAGCTTAGAACAAACCAGGATACTTTCTGTAAAATAAATTGTGGAGCAATGACAACTTGGACCGTGAATGGCTGGAGAAAGAAGAAATAAATATCTGCAACCAGAGCGGGTTAGTAGAACCATTAAACAATGTTTGGAGAGCCATAGTAATTGCGGGGAGAGGGCGACCCCGGGAGAAAGACTGGATGTTCTGTCGATTCATAGTCATGGGGGTGGCAGTTTTTCTCATTTGAATATTAAAGGAAATATGTCTTTGATGTCTTTCCCAGGATAGTGAAGTGGAACAAAGCAATAATATTTTTGAGTTAGGAGTAACAGTGACACTTATTACATGCCATATGTTTTGTTTTACATTTATCAGCTCACTTAATCATCATAATAATCCTATGGGGAAACTGAGGCACAGAGAAGTTAAATGACCTGCTGAGATTTGCAAGTGATCAAGGGTGGGCATCAGTTCCATATACAGCTATTTTCTCCTTCTATATAATAGTTGAGGATTCTGAGTCCTGTAGCGCATTTGATAAATTACCAGAGGCGAGCTGGGATTCGAGGGCTGATTGTGTCTTCAGATCTGTGCTCTTTTCTCTCCTTCTGCGTCGTGAAAGGAGTGAGCGGAATCACGTCCTTCTATTCTGTCCTGTGTCCACTTTGTTGTTGGGGACTTGTCTACACATCCTAGTCCCTGTGGCTTCTAAATCCATAGGATTTAAACCACACACATACACACACACGTGTTTCCACATGCACACACACACACACACATAGATACGCACACACGAACATATGCACTTACATATGTGCCCACCCATGCATAGACACATGCACGTGCACATACACAGATGCATATATTCAAATACATGTACACACATGCGCCCACACGTATGTGCCCACCGATGCATACACACAGAGAGACGGATGCACATACACACGTACACACGCCCACACATGCGTATACACACACAAACACACATCTCCTTTCATTGCTGAAATAGCACTACTCAGGCAGGGACAGGGAAGGTAGGCTGATTCACACTGTGGCTGGCTTTGTTGGTTTCAGAGGATTTTGAAAAGTTTGAAAGGATATCGTTGGTGGCAAAGAGACATTTTAAAAATGTCAGCTCACCCTCAGAACGGACGCTCGTCCCGTAATAGACTTACGTTGGCCGCTTAACTGCCACACCTCCTCCCACAGACGGGCCCCCGCTCCTGCTCTAGCCGTTTCAGGCGGCTGAGAAGGGCGGCTCCGTCCCCCAGAGACAGCGCTCACGGAAATTACACGGAATTAGGCGACGGGCAAAAGGAGAGGCCTCGTTACACGGAGATCAGACGATCTACTGAAGAAACCGTGGGCTCGCGGGCCTGGGGAGGGGAGCAGATGTGGATCTGGACCTCTGTGCTGTGCTGGCTGTGCAGCCTTTGCGTCTTTGACCTTGAGTGTCCTTGCCTAAGACGCATGGGGTCAGACTCCTAATTTCTGCGGAGGGTGTGAGGGTGGGGCTCATTGTTGGGTCTACCCCGGTGCAGAGGGCATAGTTGGAGCTCAAAAACTAGCAGCTAAAGTTACCACGATTTCTGCTTTTAAAAATGGAATGAAATGATCAACACGCTCTTGACAGTACTGGCCAAGTATCTTAGGACTGAAGGATTCCTGTGATCTCCTAAAAGCTGTCCTGGTTCTTCCCAGATTTCAATCCACCCAGCATCCACTGAGTACTTACGCCATGAACAGACATAGTGCGAGTCCCGTCTCCTGGCAACATGGGGCAGTCGACGCCCCCATTGTGCACAAGGAGCCTCCCGTCTCTTGCTCCCGTGCTGCTGCCTGGTGGAACTTGGCCCTCTGGTCTCCCTTGTCTCTACCAGGCGCCACATGGCTCAGCAGAGCCCTGGCAGGAACATCAGAGCTTGGTTGGATTTCCGCTTACCCCCTTGGTGGTGGAGGAGAAACATTGAGGACGTAGGATTAACAACCGGTTTGAGTTTGGGGTGGAGGCTCTTGACTCTGGCTGCATATGAACATCGCTTGGGGAGTCCTTAAAACCCCCAACACCCCCAAAACAAAATCCCATTCCAGCTTAATCCGAATTTCTGGAAGTGGCATCAGAGTGCCAGGGAGGGTAAAGCTGCTGGTGCTTCCCATGTTCCCAAGCTCGAGAACCGGGGGTCTGGGACCTGCAGGTTCCACACACCACCATCAAGGCTACATTCCTCTATCCCACTGTTTCCCGACTTGCGTGATCAGGAGAATCCCCTAAGGTGTTTGTTTGTTAAGGGACCCCTAGCCCTCTTCCTGTAGATTTATAGTTCTTTCCATCTGGGGTGGCCCCTGAAACTTAGAGATTTAAAAAAAAATATATATATATATATATATATATATTTATTTATTTATTTATGGCCGTGTTGGTTCTTCATTGCTGCGCGTAGGCTTTTCTCTAGTTGCGGCGAGCGGGGGCTACTCTTCATTGCGGTGCGCGGGCTTCTCATTGCAGTGGCTTCTCTTGTTGTGGAGCACGGCCTCTAGGCACGCGGGCTTCAGTAGTTGTGGCACGTGGGCTTAGTAGTTGTGGCTCGCGGGCTCTGGAGCTCAGGCTCAGTAGTCGTGGCGCACCGGCTTCGTTGCTCCGCGGCACGTGGGATCTTCCCAGACCAGGGCTCGAACCTGCGTCCCCTGCATTGGCAGGCGGATTCTTAACCACTGCGCCACCAGGGACGACCCCGTCATCTGGAAGCTGGCAAAGACTCAGTGCTTGCCACCGACGCCATTCTGGCCACACTGACAAGCTGCACCCGCTCTGTGTACTCCTGGGACACGGTTGTCCAGAGAGTCGGGTCCAAGCTCTTCTTTGACAAGAAGGACAACACTGTGACTTTGACCTCCTGACGGTGAGTGAGACAGCCAAAGAGCCCCCTCAAGATGAAGGTAACTCCTTCAACTCGCCCCGCACCCTGGCCATGGAAGCAACCTACATCAAGTGGTGGCACTTCTCCCCACAGTGCTTGAGGATGGGGAAGGAAAGATACAGCTTCCCCGCCCCAAACCCGTTTGTGGAGGACGACATGGATAAGAATGAGATTGCCTCTGTGGCGTACCGTCACCACAGGTGGAAGCTCGGCGATGACATTGACCTCATCGTCCGCCGTGAGCACGACGGCGTCGTGACCGGCGCCAACGGGGAGGTGTCCTTCGTCAACATCAAGACCCTCAACGAGTGGGACTCCAGGCGCTCTAAGGGCGTTGACGGGCGTCAGAAGCTGGATTCTCAGCGAGGGGCCGTCATTGCCCCCGAGCTGAAGAACAACAGCTACAAGCTGGCCTGCTGGGCCTGCTGTGCTTTGCTGGCTGGATCCGGGTACCTCAAACTTGGTTACGTGTCCTGGTACCACGTGAAAGACTCCTCATTGCCACGTCATCCTGGGCCCCCAGCAGTTCAAGCCCAGTGAGTTTGCCAGCCTGATCAACCCGAACGTGGAGGACGCCTGGGGCATCCTGTGCTGCGCCAGCGACACCTGCATGAAGCTGGAGGAGGGCAAGTACCGCAACCTCCGGGACCCCAACAAGCAGGTCGTCCGTGTCTATAGCCTGCCCGACGGCACCTTCAGCTCGGATGAGGACGACGAGGAGGAGGAGGAGGAGGAAGAGGAAGAAGAAGAGGAAGAAACCTGAGCCAGACAGTGATGTGGCGCTGGAGTCTGTGATTCTGCTGAGCCGAGGAGGGCCTTGGATACCTGGTGGAATGTTTGTCTGATTGTCACTCTCGGCAGCTTGTCAGTTGGAATAAAGGCTAAGTCTGTTTAGTCTCTTAAAAAAAAAAAGACAAAGTTTCAGTCCCTGAAACTTGGGGATTTTGGCATTCTGAACTCAGATAATTCTCACTGTGTCAAACTGGGAAACTCAGCCTTTTGCTGAAGGCTTTGGCTCCATTTTTTTGGTTTTGTTTTTCTTGTGTTTTATTGGCTTTGGCTCCATTTTAAGAGCAAATACTCGTGGAGGTGATGGTGAGTTGTTGTTACTGACAGTTTACATAGTGGCTTAAGTAATAGGATCATAGATGGTCTTTCTAGAAGGATCACCTAGTCCTATACTCTGATTCGTATGTGAGGAACCTGAGGCTCAGAGGGAGGTGATTTCTCCCCGGTCACACACCCCGTTGGCTCCAGAGGAAGCAGAGAGGCCGGACTTCTGTCTCCCCTCTGTTCTCCCTCCTCTGAGGCAGGACCCGCTCTGCAAACTCGAAATCACCAGGCAGCCAGAGTGGTCGGCGTTTCCGAGCAGGCAGCCAAAATTGCTTTCCCTTGAGCAACAGATCCTTATGACAAGGTGGTCGGTGCTAAACGAGGTCCCCGGAGGAGCATAAAGCAGGGTTCCCCTCAGGGCCACACCCGCCGGACAAAGCTAATCCATTTTAGTGGACAGCTACCCTCTGCTCAGGCACCCAGAAACCTTCATCTTCATTATTAACTCATTCATCACCATAACCAGCAGCAGCGTTGCGAATCCCCAAGGAGAAAGGCAGCCGGTAACGCAGATGCTGATGCTGGATTCCGTGTCCTTTAATAAATCCAGTTTTCAGGCAGCCTCATGGCTAATTGTTAGCGCAGGAGCTTTGGGATTGTCCACCAGGCTGCCACGTGCAATGCTCACGGTTGCTCTCCAAGGAAGGAAAGTTCAGGATAATTTGTGCCTTTTGACGGAGGAAGAATGAGGCATGGGGTGAGGGGCTGTGGGTGAGAGAACGGGAAGTGTCTCGATTGGATCGGCAAAGAAGAGTCCAAGTGTTAGAGCTGATGCTTTTAGCTTTGTAACACGGGAAAGTCACTTCCTGTCTCTGGACCTCAGTTTCCTCATATTGAAAAACTAGTCTATTTGACGCACCTCCTAGCAGTGACTCGTGAGGATGGACCAGTCCGTGAGGTGAAAGCAGTGAGCTTTTGTCTTACGCAGAAAGGCTAGACCAAGACCAGGTCCACCTACGTGCAGATTTGTAACTTGGTGCCCACTCCAAGTTGATATTTATTGAATATATGCTTCACAATCATTAAGCAATAGAGTTGCTTACTACTACTACTACTACTACTACTAGTACTACTACTAATTCTTCTTATTATTAAGCAATATTGGCAAAAGGCTGAGTCTTGTATCCAGGAAAGGTGGAGAAGGAGGCCAGCCTACCAGGTGCTGCACTCAGACTGTTCGGCTCAGGCACTGAAAATTCAGCCCAGCCTGACTTGCACTCTCTACAGGGACCCGATTTTATTCTCCTGGGAAGACTATTTAGTGGCCATCTGGGGTTTCAAGATCTCTGGGGAGGGTTCACTCTCCATTGGTCCCGTAAATGCCTTATCAAAATACCCCTTTCAGGGTTTCCCTGGTGGCTCAGTGGTTGAGAATCCGCCTGCCAATGCAGGGGACACGGGTTCGAGCCCTGGTCTGGGAAGATCCCACATGCCGCGGAGCAGCTGGGCTCGTGAGCCACAACTACTGAGCCTGCGCGTCCGGAGCCTGTGGTCCGCAACAAGAGAGGCCGCCACGGTGAGAGGCCCGCGCACCGCGATGAGGAGTGGCCCCTGCTCACTGCAACTAGAGAAAGCCCTCGCCCGGAAACGAAGACCCAACACAGCCCAAAATAAATAAATAAATAAATTTTAAAAAAACACAAAGCACCTCTTTCCACAGCATGTTGATAAACAGTGTATTAACAGTGATAGTCACTTTCCCTGTAGATTGTTACCAGGCACTGACCGGCCGGCTCAGCCCTTAATAAGAGCCCAGGCATTCAGTATGTATAATTCTCTGTCCGCTTCACTTGCATGCTGTCAATCGAGGTGATCAGTCAACACGGAGTCCCTCACCACGCCACGGACACCGCATTCTTCTGTTTCACACACTTATACCTATGGCGCTCCCCATCCCACTTCTCGGGGTGAGATTTGGGATCATCCTTGAAAACCCAACCCAGACATCTTTTCCCCTGAAAATCTCTCAGTCTCCTCTCCCCAAGAAGCTGCTGCCTCCCCCCCAAAGTCTTGGATACCCTAAACATACCTCTATTCGGTACTTTCCACGTCGATAACAAGTAGCTCTGACTTAACGCTGTGCTCATTGGCAAGTGTGCTGCTTGTCAACAGAATGTTGCCTCGGCCAGCGCCTGCACATAGCGTGTGCAAAATGATATATTTTTGTAGTGGATAAATGTGTGTGTGCATGTGTGTGTGTCAGTGTGTTGTTTGCTCTCAATCTCTGTACATTTGTTTAATTGTTCTACCACATAGCAATTAGTTAATGTGATTTTTGCCTTTCGGGTAGCCTTTTCTCCCCCTGTTTTGAGGAATTTTTTTTTTTTTTTGCATGTTGAAATCAAAGCTTCATAAGGATAAGAAATTAAACTTTTCATAAGCACAACCAGACGAATGGGTGGGTAGTCCAGGGTGGCTGCTATTCCATTAACACAAAGCAGAGCCTTTTGGCTGGCTGGGCTGGGATCAGGCATCCATCCCAGGCTCTTCCACAGTCCCTTTCTCTTTTTCCTTTAGTATCTATTTATAGCCATTCATATAAGTAAAGTATTCTACTTTTGAAGTGGGGGAGAATGAGAAGTTTAGGTTATGGAGAAGTAAGGCAAAGGCGGGAGGAGAAGGCAAAGAAGCCTCCCTGCCTTTGTTCATTGCTCTTAACAGATGATACTGTGGCTCTTGCCTATGCCTCTTCTAAATTATATACAACGTTATGATAGCAGTCTTATTATCCACTTCTGTATTATCAGTGTCTGTAATGTGGCATGTATTTAACAAATATTAATGAAATAAAAAAAGATTTACTTTTCCCCCAGTGTTTATTTTTGCCTTGCTTAATGCCAACGTTATGTATTATGGGGGTGGGGCATAGTCAGTAGAGCACCCCCTAAGATCTCTCCATTCAACATGGAGTTGAATGCTTACAGAACAGCCATTGGTTTATGGCTAATTCATGATATTTATCTAATCACAGAGTGAGCCGCCTATCAGCAGGAGGGGTGGTCAGCGTTGCAGACAAGTGTCAAGGACCCCCCCGCCGCCCGCCTCTACTTATTCTAATTCCACACTCTGTCACAGTGACCTTGGCAGCCATTGACTTTGGTCACCCAGGATCCTTGATTCCAGTGGAGTGGGTGGGGCTTGACTCCCTAGCTCTGGGGCCCAAGCGCAGCTGGGCATTACTTTTCCCTGGCCACTTTGTCAGACTCAAGGATGAGCACGGGATACAGTCAGAGACAACAAAATTTTGCATAGGTTTCTGGAAAAGGAAATCACTGTTTATCTGCAGGACTTAATTTGAGAGCTTTGCCAGATCTGAAGCTGCCGTAGCCTTCCTGTGTCTAAAGGGGAGCCCTGTCAGAGGAAGGAACCGACCGACGTGGAGGGTGGCAGGGCTGGGAGGTGAAGAGAAGGTGACCCGGTCCTGTCCCTGATCACGCTATGCCTGAGAATAATCTTTTGGAAGAGTCAGTTACGTGACACAATCACTTAAGTCATTTTGGCTCAGGGTTTCTGCCATTTGCAATTGAAAGAGTCTTGGGTCATAAATCTTCTCATTATTATAGTGGCTTGCCCTGTATCTCAGGAATGTCCTGGGTAAGAAACTTAAGGATTCTGTTTGCTAAAATGCAGTCTTTACTGTGACTTAATACATTGTTATTCTCCTTCAAAGCAAATGTTCATAAACACATACGCACACACGTATATGCACACGTGTGTGTATGTGTGCATGTGTAGTTGGTCTCCGATGCTAGATGCACTAGAATCATCACTTTAAACTTAAATTTGCCGTATAAGCATCGTCTATATTGGTATGAAAGTTTTTTTGGACATTATTTGTAAAGCCTGAGTTCTAGTTCATAAGGTCTTGTGCTTTGGCTTAAAGATGTCATTTTCAAACTCCTCTACGCTCAAGGAATCCAGTTCCTGTTTTCTTCCTTCTGAATGGTCAGCGAGGAGCCATGTTGGCAGAAACATCTTCCATAAATTCGGTCTGCTTGATACTATGACATCTGTATGAAAGATGAAAAACTACCTGAGCTTTCAAATGACGGTCTTTACGATGTCAAGGACCCAGAGGTATTACTGCAGATCTGGAGCAGGATGACTGGATTTTCTCCCTTTCAACCTGACTGTTTGGCACTTTAAAATTCATTCCAAAATCCCAGAAGTGAGATGATCAGGCTCCCCCGCTTCTCTTCTTGCTCCAAGAGACGTTGTGGGTGGGCTTTTTCCATTATTTAAATTCCTTCATGGAGTCCAACTGAGCCCAGAAACTGTCAAGCTAAAATATTGTCAGCAGAACTGGTCTCACACTTCTTTCCTCTTGTTTAATGAAAAGCTTCGGAAGTCGAAGATTTGTAGCTATTTCCCAACCTAGAAAATTCAAATATGTTCCTTGGCTTTGGATTTTCATCGTTGGTGTTGCCATTGAGCTCCCACCGAAACACTTTTAACTGATGAAGATTGTATTGCTGGCACTTGTAACATTTCTCAAAGCATGTATTTGACAACTCTTGTGGCCAGGCACTGTGCTAGGTTCCTCAAAGATGAATAAGTAAAGGTCCTTGCTCTCAAAGAGCTCACCAGACTGGGGCTATTCAAAAATTATTTCCATAGGATGTAGGATGAACTAAGTGCTTAAAAGAGGCACACGCCAAGGGTGTGGGAGCTCAGGGGAAGAGGCACAAATTCCACCTGGTAAAATCAAGAGGGGCTTCTCAAAGTGAAGTTCTAAAGGATTTCAGAGAATAGGAAAAGTAAGGAAAGTTGAAAATCTAGGGGATGCCATAAGCAAGGCTTCAGGACGTAAAAACAGATTGTGGGTAGAAGGATGGGAGGACAATACACCCAGATGATCCTAAAGTACATATCAAATAAGAACACCTTAGAGCGAACATTTCCCCAGTCCGGGTATATGTGAGTTTTGGGAGGTGTGGATGCAGGAGGAGGCATCTCTGGACCTTCCCTAAGGCTCCATCCTCCCCTCCCCACCAACCTATGACACTTACGCATTTGCCCATAGACACTTGTGTGGTCTACAGTATTAAAATACCTGTGGTTCCCTGGATAGTCCCTGTTCTTTCATGCCTTCAGGTTCTGTCCATTCCTCTGTGCCTGCAATGTCTTCTTCTTCTACTCCTTCCACCTGGTTGACGCACTCATCACTCTTACCAGGTCAAGATTGAGTTCTAGGAAACTTATTTTTCTACAAGCAGTTGTATACCCCTCTTGCTCCGTATTCTCATGAATCTATTTATATTGGGATCCTTCTGGATGTAAGTGACGGAAACCTGACTCAAACTTGTATGGTCAGAAGGAGGAAAATGTTGGCTTATGTAACTAGGATAAGGAGATGATGGAGATGATTTTATGGTTTAAATGTTACAATTAGGGTGTTAATGTTCTTCCTCTCTCTCTACCTTTTAGCTCTGCTTTCCCCAACTTCAGTCTCACCAGACCTTTGAGGTGGAGGCGAGTTGGCCCTTGGCAACGCTGGGTCTTGGTTGTCTTTACAAGTCACAACCCTGAAGAAGAGACACCCTCTCTCTTGCAGTGTATATATGCTAAATCTCTTGGGGACTCGGTTGTCCCTGGTAGATTTATGCGTCCAAACTTCAGTCACCTTGGCAGTCAGGGAACAGATTTGCCTGCTTATTTTCACCCAGACCACACAGGATGGGTTTCCCACAGGAAAGAAAGCTTCTGTTCTCCAGAGAAAGGGGAAAGGCAACCTAGATGAGCAAAGACAAACCAGCAAGCCAAACATTCACATTACCACCCTACCCTCAACGCTTATCACGTGAACGCAGTGGTTGGTTACTGGTCTCTCCTCCACTGGATGATAAACATGGATGGCAGGACGGGGGCCTCTCCATCCCTGTAGTAGGGAGTTAGGTGTATTTGAGGAGGGATTTAGTAAACCACGGTTGAATGAGTGAGCTAGGCAATGAATGAGAATGAATGAATAAACACGCACATGAAATAGATGGGTCAGTTAATATCATTTCCATATTATAGTTCTATTCCAGCATTTCTAGCCTGGACAACTTTAATAGCCTTTTAATTAATCTTCATATCACCTGTCTTGGCCTCCTCCAATCCATTCTTTACACAGCAACCAAATGGATATTTTAAAAAACGCAAATATGATTTTATTCCCCTGCTGAAAGCCCTTCCTTGCCTTTGGGATGTTGGGCAAACATTTTTGCCGGGCTTCTATGCACCTTTATGATCTGGTTTTTGTCTGCTTCTCTAGTTCCATGTCTTGCTATCCTAACACTTCTAACACCAGTTGCCACCCCCCCACTCTATTCTGAACCCTAAATGCATGTGCACTTTGTATTCTAGTCATTTTGAATTACTTCTACTTCTTCAAAAGCATTATGTTCTCCTTTACTCTCAAGTCTTCATTCCATCCCTCAGGGTGTGCTTTCTTTCCCTGTCCTCTTCACCCGGCTAACTTCAACTCATGCCTTGGACCCCAGATTATACACCCCCTCATAAATGAGGATTTCTTGGACTTTTAACTACTGTCCCTCCTATGTGCTCCTGCAGGACCCCCTCCTCTCATAGAGATACCTACAGCACTCCATTGTAACTGTCTATTTCCTTGTCTGTATCACTGCTAGCTATACTGTATGCTCTGAGGACGTGGGATACATCTGTTTCATTCACTGTTAATCTCCACTGCCTAGATAGGACCTAACACTGATGAATGAATGAATGGACAAATGAACGAATGCATCTATTGAGTCCCAGCCGTATACTAGGCATTTGGTATGACCCGAAGCTAGGGGTGATCATGGCACAGCCCCTGCCCCGAAGGAGTTCCCTGTCTTTATGCAAAACAACTGCAGTTCACAGAGGTTATAAGTGGCACAGCCTGGCATTGAGCCAGTCTTGACTCCAGATTCAGGCTCTTCAGATGTCCCTCTGTTGATACTCAGCCTGGATTCATTCAGAAAGGACAGCTTGTGCTTGGGGACGGTTGGTCTGGTTTGGATGGTGAGTGGGGCGGAGAATCTCAGGATGGAGTCAAACCCCTATGAAATGATACTGAGGCCAAGAGCCATGTTCCAAACCATTGTTTTCCCTTCATCTGGAGTGAGGATCTGTTGATATGTTTGGCTTTGGGAAACACGCCGGGATGTACACTTTATTCCTATTTGTACAGTAAAACATGGGCCTCAAAAAAAATTTAGTGAATAATGGAAACTGCTATTAAAGTTGAGCTGTTGGTTTGCTGGGGGTGTTTTACGGTCAGACTTAGGTTCCTGGAGCCAATGCTGTGGTCACTGCGGGGAGGACTTGGGGGACCCAAGTTCTACTCTTGGCCTGACTGGCAGGGTTTGTGCGGTGATTTTTAGGAAAGGAAGTCCCACCCTAGTCCCTGGAGAATCAACCTTCATTGATCTAACGCCGCTGTGGAAATCTCATATTCTCTGCTAGTGTTTGGTCTATTGTATAACCCAATTCTGTCCAATGAGACATATGAGGAAGTCTGCTAAGGGCTTAGTTTCCGAATAAAAATACAGCCTTAAGAGAGAAAACATTTAGCATCGCGTTACTTTTTCCTGAGAGAAATATCATTGAAAGGATGTGATATCTGGAGTTGTGGAAGTTTTCTTGAGACCCTAAGGCAATAAACAAAGAAAAAGGAAAGGTCAAGGCCTTGAGGATAGTTAACCAGGAAGATTAGAAAGAGTCTGAGTCTTTGCTAACCCAGTTAAGTCCCAGAACAAAAGCTTTGGTCTTCTAGTTCCATGAGATAATTTAATGTCTTTGCTCAGAGCCATTCTATGTTGGGTTTCCTGTTACCTGCAGACAAAAGCATTCCTAATGGATACATATGGAATCAATTAGGTCACAGCTGTTATGTTATGCTTAAACAAACAAAAATGATCTGCTCATTGGAACAAATCAATGATCACTCCAGGCTTGTCTGGATTTGCTCATCTGTTAAATGGGAAAAATACAATTGATCTTGAGAAATGCCAATGAGGGATGAACAATGGTGTTAACTTTCCAGACGCTGGGGTGGTACTTTAAACCTCTGGGGTGGTTCTTTGATCTTCCACTGCTCAGTCTGTTTCATGTGGACCCTACTTGAAATTGGTATTTCTGGACGACATGTCATGCAGGGAAAAGAGCAAGGCCAATGGCGTTACACATTGGAGTTAGACCTGCTTAACAAGTTGTGTGGCCTTAACATAGTTATTTCAATGTGTTCCACATAAAGTGGCTGCTTAGTTTATCACATTTCCAGGGGTAAAGTGTTATTCTCTGAGGTTAACTTTCTTACCCATGAGGAGTGTTGCACAGGTAGTGATACTGTGCTCATGTAGCCTCATCTTCAGGAGCTGATTTTATCCTCCGATCCCCTTAACCTCTCACATCCGGTCAGTTGCAGAGCAAGGCCTTCTTTTTGTGTGTATTTTCAGAAAGGGAGTTTGGCTGGAGCTTTGAGTAAGTGGAGGGCAGTGATGGGAGGTGAGACTGACAAGGCCAAGTGGAGGCCACAAGGGGCCTTTCATGCAGTTAGAGTCGTGGTTTCATGCTGTGGGCACAGGGGGCTGTGGAAGAGACTCCAGCAGCAGCAGGGGGGAGACAGAGCCTGGGAAGAAGGAAAGCAGGAGTGAGGCTGCCGTGAGCCAGTCCATTGCCTTCTCTGCTTTACGGACACCATCCATCAGTATATCGAATCCCACAAAGTGCTTTGTGGTTATAGAATAGGTCAAAGAGCTCAAACACTAAAGTGAATTCCAGTGTTTCATTTGTATTTTGAAAAGATAAAAATTTGGGGAGGGGACATAAAAATAGTCAGCCAGGGCAAAACAGGGCTTTTGGAAAGTTTTCCCTTCTCCAGATTACCTCTTCCCCTCACACTGGGTATATAACATTTCTGAGTGGGTTGTAGATAAAGGGACATAGGCCTGTTGAGTTTTATTACTGGAGAGAACAACCAGGGCTCAGAAATCAGGCAAATTGAACCACATAGATCCATTAAAAAATAGAGGTGGGGAGGATATTAGGGGTAACGTGGATCATGCCCTATTTCTGTAGATGGGAAAGTGGAAACCCAGAAGGGGAAGTGACCTGTCCCGCGTTAAACAGAGCCATGTTTTGTGTATTAATTTTTCCATGTAAAACAGCAGAAAGAAACATTTAAGGCAAAATACCAGTGAGTGCTGATTTATTTATCATTATGAAGCTTTCCCTTGACTCTCTTTCTTGCAACTTTATTGAATAGCTATTATTTGTGGGGCACTATAATAGATTCCGGAGATACAGAAATATAGATGGTGAGAGTTCTTCAGAGGCACCTTCACTGGTCTGTCCCTTTGTGGATTCTGAATTTGTATCGTTTCCTTGGAATGCGAGAAAATATATTCAAGCAATATCAAACCCCTGCCTCTCCCCTCAAAGGTCAATGGATGTAGTGTCACATGAGAAACAGGTGGATGAGGCTCTCTGAAAAAATATCACCACTGGTGACTGTTTCCTGTAGGGAATTTCAGCACACAGAGTTGGATTGGGTCCAAAGGAATACCTGCGAATTGCATGTGGTCTAACCCAGATCATGAAGGAAAGAGACCATTTCTCCCTTAGGCCACAGAGACCTGTCGAGGGCTGCTTGGTGCCCCTGGGGCCACTTCCTGCTAGGCATTTCAGGGAATGAGTGAGGGTCCTTCTTCTGGCCCCTTATGCTATAGCAGGTCCCAGTGTAGGAACAGAGAAAAAATACATCCTAAAGGAACAGAAGACATCCCAGAGGGAAGACCATACCACCCACAGGTAAGAGCCTTCACCAAACTTTCATTCCCCTCTCCAAAGTCTCTCCGCCTTTCCCACCCCCAACATCCAGCCAGCCACGCCCACTCCCCAAGTAGCCAAATAGCATCCTTGACTTTGATCCATATCCAAACTGCTTCTCTGGCAGATGTTGGGTAAGGGATGTTGGAACTTCCTTGGAGACCAGTGCCACTAACCATATCAAGGAGACCACCTCTGGTCACACAGTAACTTCGACAATCCTGCTAAATAATTTTAGATTTTTCTGTGGTTGGAGTTTTAACAGAGGATCTCTGTGGACAGTTCATTTAGTTGCATTTGCATATAGAATTTATTTATCCAGTTGCTTTGTTCATTCAATAAAAATTTATTAAATACGACTGTGTGCCAGGCATAACCAAAAAGGGCAGCTTGTTCTTTTACCCATCTTGGAGCATGAGTGCTATCATGGAGACTGGCTTCTAGTGGCAGAGATACACAACAAGTAAGAAAACTACCATCTTTCATCAGGTCAAAGACATTATGAATACTGATTGTAATTTGCATTCCACTTTATGGGCCACTGAGAAAGAAGTGACACCCAAGAAGCTGAGATGAGCTGTAGTTGACACTTGTGATCCCAGCTGTTACCTGATCTCTGTGCAGCTGTGGTGGGTCACACCTGTACTGGGCAGAGGCCTGCCTTCTATGAGCACCATGGTGATTTTAGGATGCCACAAAACGCTGCTTAGCCAAGACCACAGACATACCCCTGAATTGGGGGGTAGTTAATGACACGGGGGTATGGGTGTGGGCATTTCGTGCCTCAAGCCCAGTCCTGTTCCTTAGGGGAACCTAAGCCAAGACTCACCATCAATTGTATAATACATCCTGATCTCAAAGATGTTAAAACCAAAAGAAAAAAAAAATCATCTTAGAAATGCCAAAGCATGGTAAGTGTTAGTACTTGGTGCTGAGGGGTAAAATTAGCAGGGGAGTTTTAGCAGGGTGTTCAGAAAAAGCCTCAGTGATAGACCGCTTTCGAGGAAAGACTGGAAGGCAGCGAGACTTACCGATCTCTGTGGGAGGAGCATTCCAGGGAGGGGGGCAGGCCATGCAAAGGCTCTGAGGAAGGGGCGTGCCTGGCCTATTCCAGGAGTAGGGAGGAGACCAGTACACCTGGAATGTGGCAAAAGGAAGCGCAGAAAAATAGAAGACGCAGTCAGACAGGACACTGGAGGTCAGGTTTTGTAGAACTTTTGACCGTTTTGAGGATTTTGGTCCTACTTCACCGTCGTCCGATGGTTGTCGGACGGTTCTCAGCGGAAGAGTGATCTGAACTTTCTTCCATTCTAGCAGGCTGGCTCTGACTGCTGTGTTGAGAGTAGGCTGAAGAGGGCAAGAGTGGAAGCAGAGAGACCAGTTAG
Organism: Physeter macrocephalus; assembly: GCF_002837175.3. Taxonomy (NCBI): domain Eukaryota; kingdom Metazoa; phylum Chordata; class Mammalia; order Artiodactyla; family Physeteridae; genus Physeter; species Physeter macrocephalus. Next base: position 6,064,231 of record NC_041228.1, on the reverse strand, counting down.
GAGGCTGCCGCTGAGCCAGACGAGTGATGATGAGGACTTGGGCCAGAGCAGTAGCAGGGAAAGTCCTGAGGGGTGGTCAGAACACGGACATGTGTTCAGGGTAGACCTGAGTGTTTTCTCGGAGATAGCGTGTGGGAGATGGAAGAAAGGGGGGAGTCAAGGACGACGCCCCGATCACTATTTCTATTGTATATCTGTGCCCCCGTTAAATCGGGTCACATGACCCTCTGCACACGCATACACACACGTACACACCTTCATGAGCTTCCAGAACGTTCTGTAAGTCTCTGAATCACAGACTGGAGAGCCTCCCTGTGTCTCAGTTTCCTTATCTGTCAAACAGAGATGTTATTAATAACGCAGACCTCATGGGCTTTTTGTGAAGGTTGAAACAAATAATAGATGCAAAATCGGTAAAATATGCAAGGTATTTTTCGAGGCTGCTTCAATAAATGTTAGCTATTATTTCTATTATTTTGTTTTCTAATTCCTATGTACGAAATTGTCTACTGTTGCCTGCCTCTGGATGCCAAGTGCGGAGGAGGTGGCCTCCCAGCCGTCTGCTTCTGCTAGCTGCCCACCCACTTCTTGGCAACCACGTTGGGCAAGAAGAGGAAGAATCGGATGGGTCCCGAACCCAAGACAAACACTGGGTGGCCTTGGGCCGGGGGGCAGGTGTCCTTTGCCGTCGGGGCAGGAGCCCGTGTGTTCCTCTTTCTTGTTCTTCCTCCCTCTCGTGCCCACGTGGAAAGTAAGCAGAGCCGGGCAGGGCCTGTTTCTCTGGCCAAAGGTATATGGCAAAGATACTCCCTCTTCCGGGTCCCTTGTAAATGAGGGAGAGAGGGAGGAATGGGGACCCTCCTGTGACCCAACCATCTCTCTTTGGCTGTCGGGCTCAAATACCACAGTTCTGAGACGTCGTCTGAAGGACCCCATCGAGGTACCTAGCAGAATGAACAGGACGCCGCGCTGAGCTCCCCAGACAGCTCTCCCTCCTGCACATCTCAGGGCCCCTGCCTCCGGGCCTCCTTCTCCTCCCTGGTGTCTTCCTAACAAACTCTTCTCGCTCTTCAGAGTCCATCCAGAAAACTTGAAATCAGCAGAAGCATTTCCTCTCTGACACACGGAAGTGGTGAGCAGGCCCTCGTTTTCAAGCACATTCGGTGTTGCACGCTTGGCCGTGTTCTCCAGTCCCCACTCGCTCTCTTACCTGAGCCTTTGTTTCACTCCTTTAAGTGACTGGGGTTTTTACTCTGGAAGAGAAAGGGCAGGCTCCGTCTGAGCTTCTGATGAGTTCAGCCACGCTTTGCTTCCTAAATGGGAAGACCACAAAGATAGGAAATGCTTAGCTGATGGGCGGGCAAAGGGACAAATGGCAAAGAAGGGAACTTGGAAGCAAAGTGACCCTGCCTGGGGAGATGGGGTATCGCCCACAGGGATGGGGCAGCGTTGGACAACACCTGCTCCTTGGTGGCCGGAAGTCTAGTGAGACATACTGAGTGGTTTACAGCTGAAAGATGCTGGCTCTGCCTGGCCGGTAGTCATGTCGGGAAACCCAGTAAAGGCTGAGTGAGTTAGTGATGGGATGTGCGGGGCGTTTGCTTAAGAGTCCGCTATTTCGTAAGCTCTGCTTTAGGTGTTCCAAGGGGCCAATTTGGATGGATAAGACTCAGCTCCTTACCATCTCTCCAGAAGTAACTTCCGTCTAGGAGGGGAGATCAGATGTGTGTTTTTGCAGGTTCACTCTGAGTATCTCTCTGACCTTCCCCTCACGGTGTTGTACCGGCTCTAGGTGTGATGCAGCAGGACATTTCCTCCTAGTGAGGTGAGCTCTGGGACCCAGATGGGCAAGAATCAGCCCTAGACTGGAGTGAAGGCTGGCAATCACTCCCCTCATGAGGGTGAAACTGTCAAAACAACTTTCAGCCCCACAGGGTTCTCATTCCCCCTAGCTTCCCTTTGCTCCCACTCATATCTCTCTTTGCTTTTTCCCAAGTCTCTTTTTAAAAATTTTATTTTACTTAAAAAATTTTTATTTTATATTGGAGCACAGTTGTTAACAATGTTGTGTTGGTTTCAGGTGTACAGCAAAGTGGTTCAGTTATGCATATACATGTATCTATTCTTTTTCTAATTCTTTTCCCGTTTAGCTTATTACAGAATATAGATCAGCGTTCCCTGAGCTATACAGTAGATCCTTGTTAGTTATCTATTTTATATATAGCAGTGTGCACATGTCAATCCGAAACTCCCAATCTATCTTTCTCTCCTACCCTGGTAAAAGTTCGTTCTCTAAGTCTGTGAGCCTGTTTCTGTTTTGTAAATAAGTTCATTTGTATACATGTTTTTAAGACTCTGCATGTAAGTGATATCATATGATATTTGTCTTTCTCTGTCTTTTTTTTTTTTTATAACATTCCATCAGCCTGGGGACAGCAGAAGTGCTGAGGGGTAAAGACCCACTTCTCTGGACCTTAGTTTCCTTCCATAGGACATAGGTTAGTCAAGGGCCTGGGATGCAAACGTGTTCAGATCTCTCCCTGCCTTGACATCCTGTGAGTCAAAACCATCCTCTTCTTCTTCATGCCTCCATGTGTACTGACCTCTAACCACTTTCTATGTTCTGGCTAAAATGGACTGGACGCAGATGCCACACTTTTCCTCAGCAGCCCTTTCTAGATTTCCGTTTATCTTCCTGCCCTGAGAAAGTCAAGTTCTTCCCTGTGTTTAATTAAGATCTCTCTTGTTGTAGGCAATTTCCTCCTGAACATATTTCGTACATGTAGAGAACAATAACTAAACGCCTTTTTCATATAGAACATTTATATGCTCACATATACAAGTTAATTTTCTTTTACAACCCTATATTTAGCCCCGTTTGGGCCTCATTTCCATACATTTGCATGTTAATATTCGTACTTATGTAGATGTATTCCTGGATTGAATGGGAAAGAATATCCCACGCAGAAGCTTGGAAATGACAGTTTATTCACAGAACTTGATCCTAAGATTCAGGAGAAGTTCATTGGGCAGGGTTGCCAAATTAAATGCCAAGCTGCTTTTTCTGTACTCTGTGAAAGTGGCTCTGAGTTATATTTCTCATTTGTCTTTTGCCAAAAGGAGAGTAGAGGTAGAAGCCGCACGTGGAAGACGTCCCCTGGCAAGACAGTCCTGACGAATGACATAAGGTCTCTAGGATGTGACAGGCATCTGGGAGGAAATGGGCCACCTGGGTGCCAGAAATGTCAGTCCCTTTCCATGTGGATGCCATTCTGAAAATGTATTGTCCCAGGCAGCCACCACTGGTCTCTTGTGATATATGGCTTCTCTGTATGGAACTTAAACAAAAAGAAGCTAGAGAGCTCTGGTTTTAGGATACCCACACTTCTTACAATACCTAGGAGCCAGGACCCCAAACTAGGAAAGATAATATTTATTGACTACCTATCATGTGCTAAGTGACGTCCTGGTTCTTTGTATGTTGCCTTGCTGCCTTTAAAAAATGGCCCTATTAAACAGATAAGATTGTATCCAGCTTCTAGACAAAGGTACTGAGGTTCAGAGAAGATAAGTGACCTGTCCAGGTTAAGCAGATGGCAGAACCATGTATTGAAATTAGATCTGTCCGATCTCAAAGCTTATATTTATTTCTGCTTAATAGGATCCCAGTAGTTGGGAATAAAGACTATCTTGGATGCCTTCAAGGTGAAAAGCTTTGAATAACCTCTGTGATTATTCTCCTTGGGTAAGCCTCATTCAAGATTAATGTTCCAACAGGTGGTTTTAGCTCTGTTCCACTAGAAAACAAAAGCTGAAATAAGCATTGCATGTTAAGACTTTATTGGGGGGTACAATATCAGGGTAGCAAGAGAGAGAGAAAGTGAGACATGGAAGGAGGGAAAGCGTAAGAGGAGGTTCATTACCAACCTGGTCATAGGGTCACAGAAACACACAGATCGTGAATGGCACGAGGGACACTGTTAGACCGGCTAAATGGTAGCACATCACCTCAGAGCAGTCAGTCCAAGGGAGGACGGAGGAATGTTTATGTCCCAGCTTCCTCCCGTCTCCTGGTTTACTGGTCCATGTTTGCCCTGCAAAGTGTTAGCTCACCTACACTTCTGAGTGGTATGGCTACACCTCTGCAGGAAGCCACAGAGAAAGACAGACTCCTGTCTCATGGTGAAGCCTTTCATCTGAAATCAGAAGTGGTGGGAAGAGTCAGATCATCTGTGGGTCCAGCTGGCTTGGACCTGGTTTTCGGAAGGACTGTGGCAGGTGCAACAGAGGACGTATCAAAGCCCAGCCCTCAGCCAGGTTAGGGTGAGACATCCAGCAGGGTTAGGAGATGAGACAGCAGGAGCTAGCATCTAAACCTGGGCGGCAGGTGGGCCAACGGAATCTGATGAAGTATATAAACTGGGTTATGTAAATCTACCTCCTGTGTCACTCAGAGCGACTCACTATCAGAGAACACCTGGATCGCACACTATGGGATAGGACAAGATGAGCTTATTTATCTACTTTTTCAAAATGGTGGCCAATTGCAGTCTCCTCAGGAGACGGGATTGACAAACCCAGCTGCAGTCCTTGGTGCTGCAGCTGATCCTGGAAACATAAGTGATATTCATCGTCTCACTCCCTGTCACTCATTTGAGATTTTCCTCACCCTTGGACAGCACTTTGGCTATTCTAGGTTGCCTGCCTAGTGACCCAGATCTTCATTCTGGAGGGATCTGAACCTTTAATTCTTAGCCCTTGAGAGGTCATGACTACTCCAATTGACTACTAATGGTACCCAAGAGCATCAAGGGACACTGGACTGAATACTTGGCATCGAAATAAAACTCTTCCCTTCCCCCACTGCGTAGCAACCCTGGAAATCAGGGTCAGTTACATTCAGAAATTTAATATCTCCTTTCTTTTCTTGCTGGTTTATTGGCACGGGGAGCCCAGAGAGGACATGTGGTCATCACAGTTTCCTATCTAGTTCTCTCCCTTGGAACTAGGACATTAAACGGGGTTGAGCCTAAGATTGAGGGATGGGAAGCATACATTCTTCCAGGTGGGTCACTGGAAAGGTGGGTCATTGGAAGTGATGGCATGAGGGGCCAACTCTACTCTGCAGCTTGTGGTTTCTAGACCCATTTATTCTAGCTGCTGAGGATGCAGAAGCATATAGTTGTCATTGATTTAGAGCAGGCACAGTTGTTCTGGAAAGGGCCAGATAGTAAATATTAGTAAATAGCTTAGACTCTGTGGGCCCTACCTTCTCTCAATCAGCTACTTATATCTGCCATTTCAGTGTGAAAGCAACCACAGACAATAGATAAACAAATAAAATGGCGATTTCAATGTAACTTGATATACATAACAGACATTGGGTCAAATTTGGCATGCAGACAGTGGTTTGCCGACTCTTAATGTGTAAGTCAAATCCTGGAAGTCAGTAGTCAAACTCCGTAAGGTGTTGTCTCCAGGTGGTGTCTTAGCTATGCCTTTGAGCTTTTAAGCAATGATTCTTTTAGACAATTGACTTCTGGGTTACGGGACGCACAGTGAGACCAGGGACACTATGGCTGTGGGCCCATTGTTGCTTCTGTGTATTAAATGACTCCCGTGGTCTGAGGCAATGTTGTGTGGGATAACATGGGTCAGGCATTTTGTAAATCCTGGGAATGGTGCTGCAGGAAGCACGGTAGTTAGGAAAGGAAAACTAGTATCTGGAGTTTGTGTCAATTCCAGTAAGGACAAGTCAGTGTTCCTTCAGCATAGAAAGCGTATAATGTAATCAACCTCCCATTTAGGGGCTCACCTATCTTCCCGAAGAATGATGCCATAGAGAAGATTTGCGCTGATCTCTGCTGGCATGTTGGGCACCCGACATTGTCAGTGGCTGTCATCCCAGAGAGAGGAGACCTGTGTCGTTAAGTTTGTGCATAAACCCCATATGTGCCACCGTAGACAACATGTTCATGGGTCCATTGCACAACTACTGGGGTGTCTGAAGGGAGGGGACAGGATATTCCATGCACATGACTGTTTAGTGCCTTCTGTGTGGTAGGTGAGCTCTGAACTTTAATTTGAGACATAAAGACCCACCTAATTTGTAGCTCATTTTATTGATCCATTCACGTATGTTTCCCAGTCCTTCTTTTCTCTAACTTTCTAATCACGTGCCTACCAAGCTCCTGATTAATTGTCTAAGCCATTACCCACTGCCCAGGAATCAGTGTATACTCACACCTTGCCCACTCTGGCAGGTGCCTCTCACAGCTACTGACATGTTTCTGAACAGTAGGTGTGCTGTCCACAGCAACTCCTCTTCTGCCGGGCTTATCAGTTCTGCTTCTCTTCCCAGCCTGCAAATGATTATTATTTTTCCAACAATCAGTGACATTCCCCATTTTCTGTTGACTAAGACCCAAGAGTTTTAATTAAGAAATAACTATGTGAATAATAGTGTTTACCCTACAGATGGGTTCTGTATGTTAAATTAGGTAATACATGGAAAGTGCTTAGCTGAGTGCTTGACACATAGCAAGAACTCTGTTTCCAGTATTAGTTACCAGCACCATCACTGTAGAAATTGCTGAAAATAATTATTGAAAAGGACAGGTTTTCCATTTTATAGAGATCTTTGCTAAGGCTTCATATTAGCTAGTAGAGAACTGGATCTCTGAACAGTTAACAAAATCTTCTGGACACTGGATTGTAGAATATTCTTTTGAAGCCATTCCCCGCGTTGTGTCACCTGCTAGCATTCATTCATGTTCATATTCTGGACTGCTTTATCTTCTCCTCTCCCCTTTGCAAATTGTTCCTCATCCTTCAAGGCCCAGGCTGAGTTTTAGTCCCTCTCTGAAAATTTCCTACCTACCCTAAGGAGACTGAAGTTCGCTTTTCTCTCTGGCCTTATCGAATCCTATCCATCACTCCCTTACATTTTATTACATTTATCTAAGTTCCGTCTCCTCTAATTGGTGAACTTCATAGGCGCAGGCACATGTATTAATCACCCTCAAATCCTCAAGGAATATTGACATAAAGTAGGTGTTCATTAAACATTTGTTGAACAAAATCGATGAATGAATTTATGATGTTACTACATGAGTTTATCTTTATGACATTCAGGCTGTTATCGTTACGGTTCAAAAATAGGCATGAGAAAGGACTTTATTATAATCTGGGATATCCCTACTCAGTCTCAATAGAGTACCAACTAAATTAAAATGATAAGCCAAGCAATTCAGGTCCAGGGTGTAATTTGACTCCAGGAAATAGAAGGGGAGAGGAGACGGTGCTATTTGTTTCTAAAATTACAGTAATCAAAACAGTATGGTACTGGCACAAAGACAGACATATAGACCAATGGAACAGAAGAAAGAGCTCAGAAATAAATCCATGCATATAGGATCAGCTGATCTTTGACAAGGATTCCAAGAATACACAATGGGAAAGGATAGTTTCTTTAACAAATGGTGTTGGGAAAACTGGATATCCACATTCAAAACTATAAAATTGGATTCTTGTACCACACACAAAATCAACTCAAAACAGATTAAAGACCTAAATGTAAGACCTGAAACTGTAAAACTTCTAGAAAAAAGTGCAGGGGAAAAGCTTTCTGACGTTGGCCTTGGAAATGTAGTTAATGGATATGACACCAAAAGCACAGGCAAAAAAAGCAAAATTAGACAGACGGGACTACAACCTATGGAATGAGAGAAAATATTTGCAAACCACATATCTGATAACTGGTTAATTTCCAAAAAATGTTAGGAACTCCTATGATTCAATAGCAAAAAAACTAATAACCTGATTTTAAAAGGGGCTAAAGACTTGAATAGACATTTCACCAAAGAAGATATACAGATGAGAAGATGCTTAACGTAACTAATTATCAGAGAAATACAAATCAAAATTACAATGAGATATCATCTCACACCTATGAGAGTGGCTTTTATCAAAAAGTCAAAAGACAACAAGTGTTGGCAAGGATATGGAGAAATTGGAGCCCTCTTACAGTACTGGTGGGAATGCAAAATAGTGCAGCTGCTATCGAAAGCATTATAAAAGGTTCTCAAAATATTAAAAAGTAGGACTACTATGTGATCCAGCAACCCCACTTCTGGGTATTTATCTGAAAGAATTAAAATCAGGATCTCAAAGAAGTATATATGTACGCCTATGTTCATTGTAACATTATTCACAATAGCCAAGCTATGGAAACAACCCACACCCCAGTCCACAAATGAACGGGTAAAGAAAAGGTGGTAAATACGTACAGTGGAGTATTTTATTCAGCCTTATAAAAGAAGAAAATCTTGCCATTTTTGACAACATGGATGAACCTGAGGGACTTGTACTAAGTGAAATAAGCCAGTCACAGAAGAACAAATACTGCATGATTATATGAGGTAGCTAAAACAGACAAATCCACAGAAGCAAAGAACGGGATGGTGGTTGGCAGGGGCCCCAGGGAGAAAGAAATGGGGAGCTGCTATTCAACATTTATAAAATTTCAGATATGCAAGAGGGGTAAGCTCTAGAGATCTGGGGTGCCTATACATAATACTGCACATAGCATTATTTGCCACTTAAAAATCTGTTAAAAGGGTAATGTTATGTGAGGTGCTCTTACCATACTTAAAAAAAATTAAAACATTTTAATTTAAGAATAGAGAAACTGAAAGAAGAATTTTAAATCACTCATAAGTGGCCTTTGTTTACTTGAACCTAGCTGAAATCCTTGCTAATCAAGTCACCTGGAATCTGGTCTTCTCACTGAAGTTGTAAACCTTTAGCATATTCTAGAGGGAAGTGTAGAAGTTTGCCAAGCAGTGAATTATGTGTATGTGGAAGTGGAGATGGAGGAGGGCAGGTATGGGTACAGAATCCATGCAGAGGGGTATTTCTGAGGTACCCAGAACTGCAGTATTTCAGAGGGAACTCTCAGTGGCTTTGTATAGCTGAGATTTAGGCTAAAAGGAGGGCTATGATGAGAGAGAGATGGGTAGATAGGTAGAGAAGGGCCATATAAGAAATATCTTTTATCATTATTCTAAATAGTTTAAATTTTATGCCAAGCTTAAGCCTTGGGGACATATTCAAGGATTTTAACCACCCAGTGAGATCTGGATATCAGTAGGGAGGTTAAACGGGAAGAATGTGAGGATGCCACAACTACTCACCCCTCCTTCACACTGGTTTCTGATGACTTAAGAAATGGAAGATGAGGTACATAGATACAATGGAATATTACTCAGCCATACAAAAGAATGAAATAATGCCATCTGTAGCAACATGAACGGACCTAGAGATTGTCATACCAAGTGAAGCAAGTCAGACAGAGAAAGACAAATATCATATGATATTGCTTATATGTGGAATCTATAAAAAATGATACAAATCAACTTATTTACAGAACAGAAATAGAGTCACAGATGTAGAAAACAAACTTTTATGGTTACTGGGGGGAAGGGGGCAGGGAGGGATAAACTGGGAGATTGGGATTGACATATCCACACTACTATATATAAAATAGGTAACTAATAAGGACCTACTGTTTAGCACAGGGAGCTCTTCTCAATACTCTGTCATGACCTATATGGGAAAAGAATCTAAAAAAAGAGTGGATATATGTATATGTATAACTGATTCACTTTGCTGTACAGTAGAAACTAACAAAACATTTAAAATCAACTATAGGAGATAGTTGATAGGAGCACAATATCACTTATTGGGCGAGATGCTTCCGTTATGCCCCAGCGTTCAGGGCTCCGCGACAGAACTAAAATCACGAAAGCAGTTTGAACCCAAGTCAAAACGAGGCTTCTTCCTTCCTCCCCAGACTCACAGAGACAGAGGACACGTGGTGAGAGCACGATCTGCCAGGAAGACCGTGGTCCAGCCCTTGGAATACAGGTCATGCTGTTGTTCACACACCCATTGTCTCGTAGAGCAGAGGGGTAGAGACAGTTACTGTCCAGGTCTGCACTGGCTTTTCAGGGCAGTGGCTCTGCTCTTAGCTCATGTGGTCCAGCTGTGTCATGCCTCCAAGCCGCATGAAGCAGATGGGGGTCACTCCCTTTCCCATGGGAGGACAAGGTGGGTAGGTGGGGTCAGGTGACCTGAGGTGCTCAAGCCAACTCTGCTCCCTCCGGGAGCGAAATGAACATCTCCTCGTCTTTCTTATGGAAACTGAGCTGTGGGGAGGGGGAGAAAGAGGAAGGATGGGGGGTGGATAAGAGCTCCTTCCTTACAGTGTGCCTAGAATCAGGAAGGCCAATCAAAAGATTATGACATCAATAGCCTGCCTAAAAAATGATGAGATCCCCCAGTCGGGAAATGTCACCGAATGGAGAAGAGGTTATCAGGCAAAATGGCAGCTGTATACATCCATAAAAGCATCATGCTTAGAATCTGCTTTCCTGGATTATAATCTCATCTGGCCATCGCTTCGTCATGGGACCACGGCAACACAGCTCACCGCCCTGAGCCTCAGTTTCTTTGTCAACATCACAAGCAGGTTAGAGCTGTCAATCTGTAAAGTCCCCTTTTGCAAACACTTCAGCTTGTTGATACTTTTTCCTTAAGTCAAACTTTTCAAATTTTCTTCTGCCATCTAAAACTGCACAGCATAAAGCTTAAATGACCAAGAACCTATTAAAAAATTAGTAGCTGTAACCCCAAGGAAATGAAAAGTTTAACAAGAGTGCGGCCAGAGCTGGTGTTCAAATGGGGAAGATGCACTCGCATAGAACCCTTAATTGGTAACTGGGGAAGCCGGAGTTAGGCAGCTAACAAGCTAAACAATTTTGATGACATAAAATTAACACCAGGACATAGGAAAAGCCTGTTTTATTTGCTATTTTATGTGTTATGTGACAATTTAATTAAACTCTGAAGGAATCCAAGCAGTTAATTCCCCAGAGAAATAAACCAAGAATGACATTCAGGCCTGTCTCCTAAGGAGTTAGGCAAGGGAGTACTTTTGCATTTTATAGTACTATAAATCCAACTTTTACCTCAGAGTTAATGAGTGTGATTAAGTAGTCTTGGCCTTGCCTACACCACTTCTCCCTTCTCCTCTGGGGATTGACTTGAGGCCGTTTGGGGTCTCCACGTGGCATATGGTAAAGGGAATTTGAATCACACTTCACGGTCTGTATAATGAAGCTTTAATATATGCAGTACTGCAGGCTCACGCTGGGCATTTCTGCTTTTTCCTCACAAACACGAGTGGCGATGGCAAAATAGAATAATAATGATGACATTACAACTGCTACTACCAATAATAATAATAATAAACCAGCAGAAGCAGCAACAACAGAAACACTGGCCAAGAGAGGCTAGGTTACAGTGCAATAACAAACAGCCCTGACATCTCAGTGCTTCAAACGGCAAAGGTCTATTTCTCACTCATCCTTCTTGTCCACCAAAGTTCTCTAGGGATTCTGACTATGTTGCCATCTGTCTAGTACCCAGGCATATGGAACAGCCATTATGTGGATTTTTTTTTTTTTTTTTTTTGGCTGCGTTGGGTCTTCGTCGCTGCGCGGGCTTTCTCGAGTTGCGGAGAGCGGGGGCTACTCTTCGTTGTGGTGCGCGGGCTTCTCACTGCGGTGGCTTCTCTTGTGGAGCACGGGCTCTAGGCGGGCGAGCTTCAGTAGTTGCAAGCACATGGGCTCAGTAGTTGTGGCTCGCGGGTTCTAGAGCACAGGCTCAGTAGTTGTGGCGCACGGGCTTAGTTGCCCCACGGCATGTGGGATCTTCCCAGACCAGGGATCGAACCTGTGTCCCCTGCATTGGCAGGCGAATTCTGAACTACTGCACCACCAGGGAAGTCCATCTGGATTGTTTTTGTTGTCAGTGGTATAAGGAAAGCAAGAATCCTGAAGGAGGTACCAACTATAAAAGCTTCCCTCTGGAACTGACCTGTCAATTTCACTCACATTTCATTGGCCAAAGCCAGTCATATGGTCACCCCTAAGGGAAGTGCAGTGCTTCCATGTGCCTGAAAGAGGGAGGACTGGAAATATTTGGTGGGCAGCACTTCCTGTGTGCCGGTCTTTGTCCCGAGCAACATACGTATATGCATGCATATGTACGTATATATATGTATGTATATATATATATATATATATGCATATACCTATGCATCTCATATATGTGTGACACATACACGTATATGCATGCATACATATGCATATACGTATTTATTTAAATAATCCAAATATTATAAAAAGTATTTGTAGTAGAGTCAAAAGATCTTGAAGTCTGTCATCTCAGTATGTGTCAGCATTATACTTTTTCAGCTGTGTGTCTTGGGCAGGAAATGAGCTCTTAGCTTCTCCATTTCTGATTTGTGGACTGGAAGGATCAAATTACCTGTCTCACAGGGCTGGAGCAAATATATAATGCACATGGCATTGTTTCAAAATAATCAACAAGTGTTAGTCATTTTTATCTGCAAAGAAGGTCCAACACATTATCCTATCAAAAATGAGTGGAGGGCTTCCCTGGTGGCGCAGTGGTTGAGAGCCCGCCTGCCGATGCAGGGGACGCGGGTTCGTGCCCCGGTCCGGGAAGATCCCACGTGCCGCGGAGCGGCTGGGCCCGTGAGCCACGGCCGCTGAGCCTGCGCGTCCGGAGCCTGTGCTCCGCAACGGGAGAGGCCGCGACAGTGAGAGGCCCGCGTACCGGAAAAAAAAAAAAAAAAAAAAAATGAGTGGAGACTGATTAAAATGAAAATCTTTCCACTCTGGTTATAAAAGGTTTTATTTGGAATAAAGACTTTGAGGTTTGTGTGTGCTCTAGTTCTACTGAAATCTGCATGTCTGTCGCCTTAACTTTTAAGTTCCTTCTATGCTTAAGCCATATTTTTCTCTGCAATTCTATAGCATTTACTTCCTGTTCCATGGGTTTGAACAGTGTATTTTTGATATTACAATAACCTAATAAAAACTCTAATCAATGTGTGGATCTCTAGTTCAATTTTAAGGCCCTGGAGAGTAACTACCAGGCCCAGGTTCATGGGGGTGGGAAGGAAACCAATATCAATGGAGTATCACCATGTGCTTAGTAAATAAGGTGTTAAGCTTTATAAATATATTCTCTAATTTGATCTTCACAATAACTCATTGAATTATATATTATCACTCCCTTGTTACATGAGAAAATTACTCAGGGTTCTCAATGTAATAATGACAACAACTACTATTTATTGAGCTACTATTTATCTCACAATGGAATGAGCACCTGCTGTTTGTCAGACAGTGTAATAATCACACACACACACACACACACGCACACGCACACGCACAAATGTATATTGCTTAACACAGTGCCTGCACGTTAGCTACTTAAATGCTAAGATCTGGGTTGGGAAAGAACATGAAGGCATTTGAACAAGAGGTTAGGCAGCTGGTCCTAATCTCAGTCCCATCTCAGGAGCAGTCTGACGTTTGGGCATCAGCAGTGCAGATTGGCAGCGATCTGCAGGATGAGGGGTAGGGAGGGGGAGACACTGCAGACAGGGAGATCATTCAAGGGATTGTTGAAATAGCTCAAGTGTATGGTGATAAGCTGCGGGAAGGAATAGAGAGGTGATGATGGAAGTAGCACTGACAGTGGTGAGGCTCCATAAGAGATGCTCTGAAGTCAGTGTTGAAAGAACTGAGCAGACTAGTTGATGCCAGGGCCAAGGAGGAGAGAGGCCTCTAAGGTTGGTCGGGTGCCCAGCAGGATAAGGGTGACATTTCTAGCAATTGGAAGGTTCAGGAAAAGAGCGAGTTTGGGGCGACACAAAGGATTAATTTCTAGGTGTGTTGCATTTGAAGTTTAGAAAATGATCAAATAGAGCTACCAGGCAGATGTCAGGTACTCCAGAATTGGGGATTCAGGAGAGAGAACTGTCTGGACCTGAACATTTGTGTATAAACAGCAGAGGGCTTAATGTTAAAGCATGGGGAGTGGGGAAGAGTTCCCAAGGAGGGCGGGACTGTGTAGAGACAGAAGACAAGCAATGAGACAGTGGGCTCTAGAGGAAGTGGCAGATAGAACAGGAGAAGCATTGTGAAAGTCGGTAGGAATGTGGGAGCTGGGCTACTTAATCCGGACTCAACTCTCCAGGCTCGGATGAGGTGCTGAAGGTCTTTTGAGTAGGAGACGGTCATGGAAGCCAAAGGAAAATCAATGACAAAGAATAAGGATGTTATCGATGACAGAGGTGCACTGAGCTCAAGGAACGTGTTCATCAGGAACGGTGGCAGCTAGTGAGGTGCATTCTTTCTAGATGTTTGGATGTGAGGTGAAAGGGACAGAGGCGAGTCACTCAATAAATGGGGGGTGGGGGGAGGCAAAGGAGACTTGTATCTTTTAAGACAAGGGAAGCCTGAGCACTTCTTAAAGCTGAGGAAGAAAGTCCTAACAAGAGAGAGAGGAATTGATACTGCACGTGGCAGAGAAAGCACTCAGACTGGCATTGAGGATGCAGGTAGGAATACCCGACAGGCTTTGGTAACAAAGGGAGCAGAACAGACAGACGGTGATGAGCGGAGACTCTTTATCAGGAGGGAAATGGAAGTTGAAGTTCCTCAAATGTCGGAGTCTTCATCTCAGTGAAGGAAGGGTCTAGAGCTTTTGCCAAGAGTAACAGCCTTGGATTAAAATTATGTTAACTTGACAATGACAAAACAAAGCTTTGTCTATCTTTCAGTTTTATTGGGGTTAGAAGCCTGTGGTAGTGCTGAATACATAGAACCTTCATTGAACCCAGGATCAAGGCTAGTGCATGGCAATATTCAATAAATACACCATTGATAAATGTCTGCTTTTAACAATATTTGAATTTCACTTATCTTTTCTCTAATCTTCCTCTCTTTCCTAATTCCCAAATAGATGCTAAAATGAGAAAAGATAATTATTTCTGAAACACTGTTCTGCGCTACCATCTTTTATTTACGGTATCTTAGACTACAGATGTCCCAAATTCTCAGAGTCACCTGGTGAGTTGGTGGCACACCCAAGGTTCAAACCATTACTCACATGTCTCCAAAAAGCATGTATGTTCCTTCCAGAAGAGGGACCATTCTGCAGCATAGAATACTATGCTGTTAGTTCTCATGATTAGTGCACTGTCTCACATATAGTTAATGCTGATATCTGCTCTTCAAGCCACTTGGAGTTCTTTTTCTCTTTTTCAGGTTTGTTCTTGTTCTCTGTCCCTATCCCCACCCCAACTCTAATTTCCTGCATTTCCAGGAATAGCTGACCATGAATTTGTTACTGGTGTTAAGAATCATATGGTGTCAGCATGTGAATCTCTCTCTCGGCTTATCGAAAGAAAACAGCTTTTATTTTTAATGCCGAGGGAAGATTGGGGTGGTAAAAAGAGAAGTAGGGAAAAGGGTGGAGGGAGGAAAGAGATAAGAGTAATGGGGAGTTGTGAGGGAGGCTGGAAAGGATGGAGCGAAGAGTGAGGAGGTCGAGGTCGAAAAGGGCAGGGGACATTGGGCGGTGACAGGAGGAAGTGGGCAGGGAGGGAGGAGGAGAGGGGAGAAAAGGGCTGTGGACAGATGTCAAGGACAAGGGAGAAGATGAGCGAGGATTATTACTGTTTTCAACTGGGTGAGGCAACCTCGTTCCCATCACTGTGAATTTTTGCTACTTAGGAACCCCGGCAGACCAAGACTGTGAAGACAGGAGACAGTCTGTTGGACACTTAATGATTTATAACAAGTACATGAGAATGCCATTAAAAACTAATTCATCACCGACAGGCTAAATGATTTGCAAACATCTGCTCTGCACCAGGACCCTCTTGGGATGAGAATTTCCAAGGGTTGTAAAGTTCCTCTAATGTAGATACTGCAGATGGGAGTTAAGATACAGACCCTGGCATTTAGGTCACCAGCTTTCCATCCAAAGTGATTAATTGTGGTGATGCTTAAATGTTGTTTTTTGACCTGAAACTTTGTCTAAAGCTGGGTACCCTCCCGAGTGAGATGCAGATTCAGACGTGGCTGTCTTCCAGCCTGGCAATTCGGTTCCCTGAGATGATTAAATTTCTTAGAAATGGTAGGTCACCTCCATTAAATCTGCTGACCTGACCCTTCTATCAGACAGCAAATCCCAATATGAATGAGCTGTCAAGCTAAATATGTTCACGTCTTCTTGCTGAAGACTTGACAGTGGATCATATTCTTCTGGAATTGCCTTGGTTTTCTTCCCATCTTTCAGGCAATCCTTCAATTTACCATTCCAGGTAATAACCTATAGATCTTGGTATCTTGCCCTACATACTCTGTGCTTACCCCTTCGTTAACCTGTAGCCATGGTAGAAAGTTTTCTATCTAGATCCACACACGGAATTATGAGAAATAATGGGCTGTTATTGGAAGTCACTAAGCTTTGGAGTGTTCAGTTATGCAGAAATAGATATCTCCACAGATACCCAGCCATCTAGGAGCCTAGAAATCCTCCCCAGCTTCAGGCTGTGCCCCTCAGCCCCAAGTTGCCGTGTCCTTGCAATAAGCTCATTTCCCTGGAATGAGAATCTGTTTTCCTCTTATTCTGGATGGTCTCTGTGTAGCCTTCAGGGATCCGCTCAAACCTCATAGTGTCCATGAAGCCTTCTGTAGAAAACATAGCCTACAGATACTCTGAGGATTACTGAGAGTTGGTGGAAGACAGTGGAATTCAGTTGAGTCAGAGCAACTCAGTAACTTGGAAATAATCACAACGAACCTCCCTCATCTCACAGATGAAAAATCTGAGTCCCAGAGAAGCGATGTGACTTGCCCAAAGTTACATGGATCGTTTCATGGAAGTACAGAGAAGTGGTTAAATGCTCAAGTTGGAATCCTGGCTCCTTTGGAGACTATATGACTTTGAGCAAGTTACTTAAATTCCCTGTGCTTCAGTTTCTTAATTTTTAAAATGATATGAGAACAAGTAGCTTTGTTATAGGGTTGTTGTACTCTATAAGGTAATATACTTATGATGCTTAGCTCAATGCCTGGCAGATGTAAATTCTCAAAAACCATGAATTAATTATGGAATACCAGAATCTAGTCTAGGTGCTGGGAGTACAAGGAAGAATAAAACAGATAAAGTGTTTGGCTCTATGTAGGTTATATTCCAGCAGGAGACAGACCATAAACAAAAAAAGACCATATGAAAATATGTGTAGGATCTAATGTTAGGTAGTGATAATAACTACAGTAATAAATAAAGTAGGATAAGGAATTAGAGAGTGAAAACCTACCTGGGTAGGTGGGTTAGAGAAGGTCTCTTTGAGGAGGTCACACTTGATCAGGGACACGAATGTCAGCATCATCATCATCCTTGTCAACACCGTCATTCTCATCACAGCTGGGACTGAACACAGGCTCTGGAAGCCCAGGATGATGCTCTTTGAGCAACATCTTGCTGCCTCCCAGTGACTGAGTAGAGGAAGAGAATTTATAAACAACAAACACACAAATAACTAAAGTACAAAGCTAAAGTACAAAGGTAGAGTCTTCTCCCCTCACCCCAAAGTCAGGAAAAAGCTATACAAGGAAGCTCAGTAAACATAAATCCTGTTTTCAGAATATATAAACTATTAATGTTCGGACAAGTGACCATTTCTGATTCCTGCAGCCATTCAGCATGATTGTAACTTGCAAACGTCCCTCTGGACTTTTTCTCCCTCCTGGCTAACTATGTGTGTGAGGACACAAAGGGAAGGGACCTCTCGTTGTGCTGTAGCATCACTAACGACTAGCCTTGAGGTACGGTGGTTTGGAGCACAGGATTTGGAGCCAGAGGTTACTCAGTTTTCATCCTGGTTCTACCACTGACTAGTGTGTAATGGGCAAGAAGAGAAACTGCTGAAGTGTGGTATCCATGGAGACAGGTCCTGCTCACCTGAAGACCATGGCGCCAACGCAGTGTGGGTGCTTGCTGGACGGCTGAGTGACTGAATGGACTCACCTTATCCCTAAGACTCAGTTTTCACATATTTAAAATGGAAATGACAACACACACATCAGATTTGGGTAAATTAAATGGGATAATGATTATGCAGCACTTAGCACAATCCTTGGCATGCAGCAAGCAATCCATACACGGGAACTTTATCATTCAGTGTTTTTAGCATGAATACAGCTATGAATGAATGAAGACTATCTGTGTTGATGAGAGAATATAATATGCATCCCTCTAATGAACAGGAGGGCTAAAGCTAGAACTATCTTTGGAAATAAGTATAAAATAAAATGTAGACCGTGGTCAAGGGTCCTCAGTCCGAGGTACCTGCGAAAGAGCCCTAGAATCTTCACGTGAAAGCAAGAGTCCCGATTCAGATGGCATTTAAGGTTATCACCTGCTTGTGCCAGAAAATGTGCTATATACGCCTCTATGTAATTTCATAAAAATTCTCGTAACAATCCAGTCGGGTGGCTATGGTGATGGTCAGACTTACAGATGGTCGGAACAGAGGTAGGGGTTGGGTCAGTTCCTTTACCTGGAAGATATGAGGGTCACATTGACTTCCAGAGTAGGTCAGCTTTCACACCAGTTTTTCTGGATGAACCTCATCTCATGGATGTATCTAGGCCCTTAGCTATCTGTACTGTATTCTGATTTCTATCAACAACCTATCCTTTGGATTTTCTAACCCATCAAAAGGAAAAAAAAAATAGTGTGCTCTGTCTACTTCCCAGAATTGTTCAGAGAACCAAGCAAAAACAGTAAAGTGTTACGAAAAGGCAAATGCCCAAATGTAATGCTATTATTACTAAGTTAAGATAACGATGAACACGCCCTATAATTTTTAAAGAAATGTTGCAAGGTAATTATTGTCATGACCTTTTCTCTCTCCAAAGCATATCTGGGACACAAATTTGAGACTTGCCAGAACCTGCAAATCAGTTGCAAGAAGTTCAGTTGTCCATCAACAGTCAATAAATCCTCATATAGATTTTGCAATGTCTAAATTGCACTCGTATATGTTTTCTTATTTGTAATTCATAACAACGCATGAAAGAATTGTTTTGACTGTTTCTATGAGCAGGTGAGGAAACCAGGATTGAGAGAGGTGAAGTGACTTGCCCAAGGTCACAGGCTCCTAAGGCAGGGCTCACGCACACCCCTTCCCACTCCTGGCATCGCGACCGCCATCCTCACTGTGCTGCTTCATCAGCCTCTCTTAGGCTCAAGGGGCTCAATTAGGCTAATTATTGGTAACGCCTTTTTACATGATTGCATTTGCCATATTGTCCCAAAGCATAGATTCTGAACGCAGATAGGAAGGGCAAGGGGCCTCTATTCATTTGTTCTGCCATACTTGTATTTTTTGAGAAGAAAAATTTAGAGAAAATAAATCTGTGAACCCTTTAAGGGCATATTGATCTGAATGCATCGTGGAATTAGAGGGCTTTACAAAGATGTGACCATGTTAATTGGACGACGAAGTATTTGGAGGGCTTAATCAACTGGGTTAGTAAGGTTGTTGCTAAGATAATCCTTTACTTATTGTAAATTAGGAAAAGTTGGTTTGAACATCATTGTAAGAAGTGTACGCTGGATTTTCTCCTTTAGTTCCTTCCTGCCTCACTAGCCTGCTTTGTGCCCTGGGAGGCTGACCCCCCAAAGTACTGCTTCAACCTCACTTCTTTGTCCTGTTCTAGCTTGAATTCAGCCGGTGGAAGCAGAGACAGGAGGTGGAAGGTAGAGCTGGATAGAGAGTTTGGGGTGATTATACACCCTGGGCTGCAGTTGGTCATTGAGTGTGCCTGCCCGAGGCCGCGCCTCCTACCAGGGGTGCTTCCCTGTAGCTGTAGGATAACTACAGCACTCTCTAGGTCCCATAACCATTCCCCACCCTGCCCCTAAGGCCTAACCACTTCAGTCTCTGCTCTCTGTCGTCATTAGACCGTAGTGTTTCATCATCCTTTGCCGGTTGACCTTAACCTTGTCTATGACTTTGTAACAGTTCTGGCATTAAACACTTCCGTTCTCCTTGTTGAGAATGACACATACTTCCTGCTGGTCATAAGTAGTGATGGCAGATGATAGTTGTAAAATTATCTTGCCTCAATCTTGTGTACTCTGACCTAGGAGAGGAAAATCTCTTCCCCTTCAACACACCAATGAAGGTGAATAGGCAGTGGGGGTCCTTGGGGGTGCATGACAAGGAGTAGAGCTTGATGCGGTCATTGGATGTGTCCATAATGAACAGAGGGACCCACACGAGACAAAGCCTCCAGCAATAGTGCTCAGTGAAAAAGACAGCAGGAAGAATGTCCACGAGGACTTTTGTGCCTGAGTTGCTCAAACCTGTCAGCCACTATCGATGGTCTTGGGACCCAGAGCTCTTCAATCTAAGAGCACAGGAGGTGAGAGAAAGTTACAAACAATTCCTGAAAGTAGAGAGGCAGCCAAAACTGTGGTTAAGTAAAGATTGAAAATAGAGTAAGGGACAAAATTTATGGCTTCTCCTAATTTTTAATAGTATTTTTATCGTATATCCTTAGTTATATACTATGTTGTATATAATAAAATTGTTTCTTTTGTGATTTTAATAAAGAATTGTATTTAGAGAGAAACGATGACCACTGGTTAGCTTCTCTGGTGCCTTCGTAATGAGTCAATGGGGTCCAAATATATAACATTGTCCAGAATCCTCTTTCTGGTAGGTTTCAGGTGAGGGTGGTCCACAGATTCTGGTGCAAAATTAGGAAGCAGGGTGACTGACCATCTCAGTTTGCTCAGGACTGAGGGTTCTCCCTGGTCATGGGATTTTCAGTGCAAAAACCTGGACAGTCCTGGGCAAACAGGGAGAGTTGGTCACCCTGTTGGGGAGGGTGCATGTGAAGCAGCAGCTCATACATGTTGTCCCTTACCTGCTGGCTCGCCTTGGTGGTGTAGAGCAGCATCAGGTCCTTGGGCTGCTCCACCATCCCACGTCCTCCTTCAGTGTCTCCAACGGTCGGGTTAGATGTGCTCTGGGAAGAAGGGTATCACTTCTCTGGACACTTACAGCAGCAAGATCTGCCAGCTTGCTCTTGTGAGTTTGTGCTCGCCCATTTTACATCTGTCTGCTCACCGTGACTATCTGGTCTGCAGAACTCAAGCTCCAAAATCAGACGGTAAAACAATAGCATTATCAGCACCTGCAATGGCATCAATTCAGATGTCTACAATAAATTCCATATATGTGTATTCTATATATAGAGAGAGACACACACAGAGAGACAGAAAGACAGAGAGATAGAGACAGACAGACAGATAGACAGACATCCCTGAATAATATATTTCTAGGTTCTGCTATTCAGTTTTAACTCTGATGGATACAATTTCATTTCTTACAACACTCCTTAGCAAACAGGCTTATAGTTGAACCTCCACAACCATACCACAAACACTGTTTTCTTACCTGTTGCCAACTGCCAGAATCACCAACTTCGGCTAAAGGCAGAGTCACCTACCAGATGCTCACGGTAAAATTGTAGCAGGTGAATCTAGGAGGGCAAAGAGAAGGGACTGCATTGAATCTGTAGATTGCTTTGGGTAGAATAGTCATTTTCACAGTACTGATTCTTCCGATCCAAGAACATGGTATATCTCTCCATCTGTTTGTATCATCTTTAATTTCTTTCATCAGTGTCTTGTAGTTTTCTGCATATAGGTCTTTTGTCTCCTTAGGTAGGTTTTTTCCTATGT
>NC_041228.1:6041900-6042291 GCF_002837175.3 Physeter macrocephalus | reverse complement strand
ATGGTGTATGATCTTTTTAATGTGTTGTTGGATTCTGTTTGCTAGTATTTTGTTGAGGATTTTTGCATCTATATTCATCATTTATATTGGTCTGTAATTTTCTTTTTTTGTAGTATCTTTGTCTGGTTTTGGTATCAGGGTGATGCTGGCCTCGTAGAATGAGTTTGTGAGTGTTCCTTCCTCTACAATTTTTGGAAGAGTTTGAGAAGGGTGGGTGTTAGCTCTTCTCTAAATGTTTGAAGAATTCACCTGTGAAGCCATCTGGTCCTGGACTTTTGTTTGTTGGAAGATTTTTTTTTTTTTTCAGTACGCGGGCCTCTCACTGTTGTGGCCTCTCCCGTTGCGGAGCACAGGCTCCGGATGCGCAGGCTCAGCGGCCATGGCTCATGGG
>NC_041228.1:5995890-6041522 GCF_002837175.3 Physeter macrocephalus | reverse complement strand
TTTTCTTTGTTTCTATTTCATTTATTTCTGCTCTGATCTTTATGATTTCTTTCCTTCTACTAACTTTGGGTTTTGTTTGTTCTTCTTTCTCTAGTTCCTTTAGGTGTAAGGTTAGATTGTTTATTTGAGGTTTTTCTTGTTTCTTGAGGTAGGATTGTATTGCTATAAACTTCCCTCTTAGGACTGCTTTTGCTGCATCCCATAGGTTTTGGATCATTGTGTTTTCGTTGTCAGTTGTCTCTAGGTATTTTTTGATTTCCTCTTTGATTTCTTCTGTGACCTCTTGGTTATTTAGTAACATATTGTTTAGCCTCCATCTGTTTGTGTTTTTTACGTTCTTTTCCCTATAATTGATTTCTAATCTCATAGTCTTGTGGTCAGAAAAGATGCTTGATATGATTTCAGCTTTCTTAAATTTACTGAGGGTTGATTTGTGACCCAAGATGTCACCTATCCTGGAGAATGTTCTGTGTGCACTTGAGAAGAAGGGGTAATCTGTTTTCGGATGGAATGTCGTATAAATATCAATTAAATCTATCTGGTCTCTTGTATCATTTAAAGCTTGTGTTTCCTTATTAATTTTCTGTCTGGATGATCTGTCCATTGGTGTAAGTGAAGTGTTAAAGTCGCCCACTATTATTGTGTTACTGTCAATTTCCTCTTTTATAGCTGTTAGCATTTGCCTTATGTATTGAGGTGCTCCTATGTTGGGTGCATATATATTTACAAGTGTTATATCTTCTTGGATTGCTCCCCTGATCATTATGTAGTGTCCTTCCTTGTCTCTTATAACATTCTTTATTTTAAAGTCTATTTTCTCTGACATGAGTATTGCTACTCCAGCCTTCTTTTGATTTCCATTTGCATGGAACATCTTTTTCTGTCCCCTCACTTTCAGTCTTTATGTGTCCCTAGGTCTGAAGTGTGTTTCTTGTAGACAGCATATATATGGGTCTTGTTTTTGTATCCATTCAGCAAGCCTTTGTTTTTTGGTTGGAGCATTTAATCCATTCACATTTAAGGTAATTATCATTATGTATGTTCCTATTACCATTTTCTTAATTGTTTTGGGTTTTGTTTTTGCAGGTCCTTTTCTTCTCTTTTGTTTCCCACTTAGAGAAGTTCCTTTGGTCATGCTGAATTCTTTTAGCTTCTGCTTGTCTGTAAAGGTTTTAATTTCTCTGTCAAATCTGAATGAGATCCTTGCCGGGTAGAGTAATCTTGGTTGTAGGTTCTTCCCTTTCATCACTTTAAATATATCTTGCCACTCCCTTCTGCCTTGTAGAGTTTCTGCTGAGAAATCAGCTGTTAACCTAATGGGAGTTCCCTTGTATGTTATTTGTCATTTTTCTCTTGTTGCTTTTAATAATTTTTCTTTGTCTTTTATTTTTGTCAATTTGATTGCTATGTGTCTCGGCATGTTTCTCCTTGGGTTTATCTTGCCTGTAACTCTCTGCACTTCCTGGACTTGGGTGGCTATTTCCTTTCCCATGTTAGGGAAGTTTTCGACTGTAATCTCTTCAAATATTTTCTCAGCTCCTTCCTCTCTCTCTTCTCCTTCTGGGACCCTATAATGCAAATGTTGGTGCATTTAATGTTGTCCCACAGGTCTCTTAGGCTGTCTTCATTTCTTTTCATTCTTTTTTCTTTATTCTGTTCCATGGCAGTGAATTCCACCATTCTGTCTTCCGGGTCACTTATCCATTCTTCTGCCTCAGTTATTATGCTATTGATTCCTTCTACTGTATTTTTCATTTCAGTTATTGTATTGTTCATCTCTGTTTGTTTGTTCTTTCATTCTTCTAGGTGTTTGTTCTTTAATTCTTCCAAGTCTTTGTTAAACACTTCTTGCATCTTCTGCATCTTTGCCTCCATTCTTTTTCTGAGGTCCTGGATCATCTTCACTATCACTATTCTGAATTCTTTTCCGGGAAAGTTGCCTATCTCCACTTCATTTAGTTGTTTTTTCTTGGGTTTTATCTTGTTCCTTCATCTGGTGCATAGTCCTCTGCTTTTTCATTTTGTCTATCTTTCAGTGAATGTGGGTTTCATTCCACAAGCTACAGGATTGTAGTTCTTCTTGCTTCTGCTCAGGTAACAATCCTGAGGTTTCTTCACCTTAATGATCCAAGTGGGTGGGACGATAACAGCAGCGTGAGCCCCCAGGGAGCAGGGTTCCTCAATCTGATGCAGCATGAAGCAGGTCACCTTATTGTGAAACGCCTGCTTGCATCAGGAACAGCTGATAGCCACAATCTCTTTACTGTGGAAGGAGAATTTTTGCTGGAAGCCAATGTAAAAGGAAATTTTTCCAATCGGAGCAGATCTCAAACTCTAAATGATACTACTATATTGATGATAATGACAATAATAATAATGATGATGGCGATGATGATGATGCAACAGAATAAGTAATTGCCATTCGCTACCAGCATCTGGGATAAACTCTTTACCTGTATTATTTTATCCAATCCCCATAAAAGGCCTACAGAATGTAATGTGACCATTTGGCTCTTCAATGCATTTTATAGTTGGGGAACACAGGTTCAGAGAGGTTAAGTAACTTGCCTCATGTCTCAGAGACTAGTAAATGTATTCCTGGGGTCTGAATGCAGTCTTTCTGCAGAGCTCTGTGCGTTGACTGCTAGTCTGGTCTGGACCACGATGATCACACTGTATGGTAGTTTACATGTCTGTCTCTCATCTAGTTGGTAAGTTTTTAGAAAGCAAGGAGGGACTGTGACTGTTGATTTCTGTTTCTCCAGTCTTTCACATTGCATCTGGCACAATAATTGCAAAGGGATGTGTAGAAAGCTGGATGGATGGCTGGCTGGAAGTGACCTGAGATCATCCTGTCCCACCTGATGTGCCCAAGGTGATGCCACTTGGCAGAGCTGGCCTGAGAAACCACATCTCTGGACTTCCAATCCTGTGTCTTTGCTGGAGGAGGACATGACTGCCGGTTGACCCATGAGCTAGACCAGGGCAATTGGAGGCTCCTTGTCCCCTCCCCTATCCTTGGAATGTATACTCTGTCCATCGTTCCCACACTAGGAGCTGTTCCAAGGGCACAGCCTTGAGGGAGTAAGGTTTTTTTGAGACCCTCTGGACAATCTATGGGACTGAACCCTGTTAAGTCCTCTCTGTAAACTTTTAAGACTGGCGGGTGGGTGTGGAGGTCTACTCATGTTGCAGCTCAAGACAAGCCTCATTTACAAGTTCTGTACTTACTCAGCCTGCCACCTACACATCTGGGGTGGCTGCCTCTTTCTTTCATCTCTCCTTGCCCTCCATGTACAAGGGCCAGTTTGCGAACCAACAGCCTTTGCCACCACAGCACAGCCTGACATCTTTCAGCAAAGGAGGGAACACAGGAAGTTTGTATATAGCACAATATCTGAGCATCGCAAATACCAGCAGAAAGGGGTGAGCATGCTGGCACATTCCCCCTTCAGGTTAATAATTTATGGCCCCAAACAACTTTCTGTTCTTACACATAATGCAAAAATATATGCTGACTTTGATAGTTAACCCACTGCTTTTAGCTATGGGCTGTGCAAAAATATCAGAAGAAAAAAACATGCCTGGATTTTCCGTTTTCCCTCATTGTCGCGCCTTCCTTTTACTGAAACTTGGGAATCAAATTATCTGCTTTTTCTATCAAACAACAAAACATTTACCCAGTTAATCTCCGACCTGAATCTTGTTGTTCTGAGCCTGAATCCATGTCATTATGCATCATTCAAATCCTGAAAATGCGATAGAAGTGGAGACTAAAGTGTATTTTAGCCTCCATTGATCAACATAATGATTCTAAATGTATTGGATATAAAATAATGTACTAATTTTGCTTACTCTTCATTTTTCCCTCACAAACAGAGAAAAATCGTAGTGCCTCAGGGGAACTGAAACTCTGCAGTCCCTGCACTTGAAATATGTAATGGGTTTCAGCAATGATTCCACACAGCCTGGCGGGTGAGAGCGCTGGCTCTCTTTTGTGTTCTATCTTGCTTATTCATTCTGATCCATAGATTCCTGCCAGTCCAGTGCCCTTCATGGGCTTGCTGTAACCCCTGCTAGATAGGATGAACTGCTCAGAATTAATATGAGGTAAAAAGGAATGAATGAATACACATCTGAATATCTTTGTTTTAAATGTAGAAAATTTATGTGTCTTTGGTGTATTTTTGCCAATCAGTGGTCAGATAAAGACTAAATCCAGGGATTCCAATACCCTCTCCCCTGTCCCAAACCCTTCTCCAGCCTTTATTGGTCTCGTAGAAGTTCTTCGACCTGGAGACCAAGTCTGTTCTCCACTCCGGATACTGTCTCCACCCACTGTAAACATGGAGTTTCTCTTCCACTCACATTGGCTTTGGCATGGGCTATGGTCCCCAGATTCTCCATTTCTTCTTCTTCCTGATATTTTCAAAGCTAGGATAAGAGTCTCCTTTTGTTTAAAGGTTCTGTCTAATGATCCAAATGAGTAAAGAGACAAGCTCAATAGGAAAGAACCAAAGGCATGCTTCCCTACCTCTCCAGGAGTGGAGATGACAAAGGTCCTCAAATCTCGCAGGATACTCACCATCGTGGTCCCTACACATACATTCTAGAAATACAGTTCCTAGAAATTCCACTGAAAATTTCCTCTCTTATTCTAGGATGGGTTTTCACAAGCCTCCTTCCTTCTCTAGGTCATGGTGAACTTTTTTACCATGAAATCCACTCAGAAGTTTAAATGATAGCTATTTTCTATGTGTCAGGCTATTTAGGACATAATTTCATATGTTCTTTACAGAATCTTGGAAGCCTGATAAAATCAGCCTTGCTTTAAAGGCAATCAATTATAACTGATATATTCCTTTTAACTAAAGTTTTTTTTTTTTTTTCTCATGAGCCAGCACTTGTTGGGTAGAAGAAAAAAAATGGTTGTACAATTCTGTGGGCAAACTAAGTCCGAGTCTAATGCAGAGAAACATTTTAACAGCTTCTTTAGCCCAGATAACGCTCAGGCTTACAGAGGACACGCATCCCTTGCTTCCAATTTAAAGAAGATTTGGTTGTAGGAAGGGGTGTGTGGCTGATGTGACCTTGTGGTTGTTTAGGAAAGGGGTTCATGAACGTCTTCTGGTCTTTGCAGCCCATGGTAGACAGAACAGCCCCTGACATGTCTTTGCTCCAACCCCCAAATCCTGTGAATGTGTTACTTTACACGGCCAATGAGACCTTGCTGATGTAGTAAAGGTTATGGACCTTTCGATCAGGAGAGATCCTGGGTTATCAGTCTCATCACATGAGCCCTTAAAAGCAGAGAACTTTCTCTGGCTGGAGTAAAAGAGATATAGCAGAGGGAGAAGTCAGAGAAATTCAAAGTGTGAGCAGGACTCGACCCACTGCTGTCGGAGGGGGTCGCAGGGAAAGCATGCGGAGCGCTGTGGGCTGCCTCTAGGAGCAAAACCTGGCTCTGCTGACAGCAAGGCAGTGGGGGTGAGGAACTGAATTTGCCCAATGACCTGAATGCGGTCGGAAGGAGGTTGACCACTAGAGCCCCTGCTGACATCTTGATTTTGACCTTGTGACACCCTAAACAGAGGACCCTGCTGAACCACCCTCTCTCCAGGCTTCTGACCTTAAGAGCTATGAAATCATCAATGGGTATGTTTTAGGCGCTGACCCTATGGTAATTTGTTCCAGCAGCACTGGAACTTTAGTACAGAGCCCCAGAGTTGGACAGTCTTTCCTACGGTCTGGGGGCTACCCTGTTATGCTTGGTCCCATGTGGCCTTTTGAAAGGAGGTCTTGGCACCCACCATGGGAGCCCATGATCATGATGATTTTTCTCCTGAACATGCTGGCAATCCTAAACCTCCCCCAAGATACAGAAGCCTCTGGCTCAATAGGTAGGAAATAATTTCAAGAAAATACCAAAGAGAAGAAAGTCCCTTCATGTTTCAGAAAATATCACCCTACTACCCAGCTAATTGCCACGTGTATATTAGGTGTCATGAAAAAAAGTGATAGCAGGAGCATTGAGAAAGGACATGTGTGTGGGTTCATGCACTGGCTTGTGTATTTGTATTGGGCAAGGCAGGGCATGCTGAGATGTCAAGAATTCACTTCTAAGATGAAACTTGAGAGAGGACATCTGAGGGAGAGAATCTGGGGCAGCAGGAACGGCGTGAGCAAAGGCCTGGAGGTGAGAGCGCAGGTGTGGCTGAGGACGGCACATAGTGGGATGGCGGGAGCAGAGCTGCCTGAGAGCTTCTGGACTTTATCGGAAGCCCATGACACCAGCTAAGCGTTTTGTGGCCGGAGAGTAGAGTGATCAGACATATGCTTTAGAACGATTGCTTCAGTGACAAAAATGGCCTGGAGGCAACAAAGAGGAGAGTGAGGGAGGACCATCATCTTTAGAGGATTGTTGTATCTTGTTTAAAGAAAGAGAGTTTGTCTCAAAAAGGGGTTATTAAGCCTGGGAAAGTTCCAATTACTGTTATCATCGCCTGGCACTCAGGCCCCATCTTCCTGCAAGAGAAGCAAAGGGACCAGATCGCTTTAGCTAAAGCTGAGGTCAAAACTTGAGTAGCGGAAGGTGCTTATTTTTGTTTCCCTTTCTTCACAGTATAAAGACAGTGTCACAACAGAAGAGAAAATAGACCTCCAATCACCCTCCATCTCATCACCCTAAAATGATGATTTTCATTCTTGCAGGTTCATTTCTTGGCTTGTCCGAATGCCTATATAATTTTACACTATTGCAATCAGACTGTATACAATTTTCCGTCTCACTCTGGGAACTCAACATGGTAATTTTTTCATGTGTCTGTAGCATCTTTATAAGAACATTTCCTAATGCCTACCTAGCATGCCACTGGCTTTAATGAACTATTCTCTTTCTGTTAGACATTATGTTCCTCCAAGGATTTTTGCACTTATATGTAACAACTCCAGCACATAGCTTGTCTTATTGCCAGTGGGGGCAGGGAGGCATTTCCTAGGGTAGATTTCTTCCAATGTTATTGCTAGGTTGATGATTAGGAATGGTTTTTTTTGTTTTTTGTTTTTTTAAATTTTATTCATTTTTGGCTGCATTGGGTCTTCGTTGCTGCGCACGGGCTTTCTCTCTAGTTGTGGCGCGCAGGCTTCTCATTGCAGTGGCTTCTCATTGTGGCTCCCGGGCTCTAGAGCACAGGCTCAGTAGTTGTGGCACGTGGGCTCAGTAGTTGTGGCTCACAGGCTCTAGAGTGCAGGCTCAGTAGTTGTGGCACGTGGGCTCAGTAGTTGTGGCTCACAGGCTCTAGAGTGCAGGCTCAGTAGTTGTGGCACATGGGCTTAGTTGCTCCGCGGCATGTGGGATCTTCCCGGACCAGGGCTTGAACCCATGTCCCCTGCATTGGCAGGCGGATTCTTAACCACTGCACCACCAGGGAGGCCCCCTTACCACAGGATACTGAATATAGTTTCGTGTGCTATACAGGAGGACCTTGTTATTTATCCATTCTATGTATAATAGTTTGCATCTGCTAATCTGAAACTCCCAACCCATCCGTTCCCCCAAACCTTGGCAACCACAGTCTGTTCTCTATGTCTGTGAGTCTGTTTCTGTTTCACCGATAAGTCCATTTGTGTCATATTTTAGATCCCACATACAAGTGATATCATATGGTATTTGTCTTTGTCTTTCTGACTTATTACTTCACTTAGTATGATCATCTCTAGGTCGATCCATGTTGCTGCAAATGGCATTATTTCATTCTTTCTCACTGCTGAATAGTAGTCCATTGTATATGTGTACCACATCTTCTTTATCCATTCATCTGCTGATGGACATTTAGGTTGTGTCCATGTTTTGACTACTGTGAACAGTGCTGCTATGAACAGAGGGGTGCACGTATCTTTTCGAATTATAGTTTTGTCCACATGTATGCCCA
Organism: Physeter macrocephalus; assembly: GCF_002837175.3. NCBI lineage: Eukaryota > Metazoa > Chordata > Mammalia > Artiodactyla > Physeteridae > Physeter > Physeter macrocephalus. Next base: position 6,033,591 of record NC_041228.1, on the reverse strand, counting down.
GGAGTGGGATTGCTGGATCGTATGACAACTCTATTTTAGAGGAAAACTGAATTTGAAAGAGGTTAAATAACTTCTCAAATCAAGTGCTTAGAAAACACCCAAGCTTGGAGCTGAACCCTGCTTTAGCTGACTTCACAGTTTGTAATCTTTACCACCACGTTGATAAACAAAACACCCTCTCTGTATCTGTTTATCATGAGGCTCATATTTGCAGAAGAGTCAAGAGGCATGAGTAACAGAAACAACCTAAAAATTGAAGAGTAGCGTCCTGAGCACCAGGTAAAACTCTTTCTGACGAGTCATAGTTGCTGTCTGTTGTTCAGTCTGGATCAAGAGATGTCAAGACTACTGTCTGTTGTGTATAAATTGTACCCAGAGAGTCAGTTCCTTGGGGGGTTCATACGCCTGGGCTGTAGACAGTTTCAACAGCATCTGTGTGAAAGGGTCGAGCATCCTGGTAAGCCCTGGCAGACTGGATCCTATGGGTCAGTGCAGATGACAGGCACAGGAACATCTATTAGCACTGGGAATCTCTGACCGCAGAGGCTGGTGGCGGCTCATGATGATTCCATGGAGGAGGATGAACGTGAGCGTTCTTAGCTTGGGGTGGGAAGGGTGTGAAAATAGCAAGCGCGTGCGATTACATTGTGACCGGAGTCTGCACTGGACTCAGACTTTGGAGGAAGCAAAGGGTGCTGTATAACCCATCTGCTGCTGTTTAGCTGGCCAGGAACGAAAGTGTGCACAGAAGGCGAGAGAAGGGAAAACCGCAGGGGTTTGGGATAAATAACCTCCTGTTGCTGTGTTGCCTGATGCCATGACACTTTGAAAAAGACGACGTTGTCGTCTTTGGAAAAGGTAATAATTTTGTGATGATGTGAACTTACATGCTTGTTTCTCGGTCTCATGGCTCTGCGTGTGTTTAAGGCCTGTCTCCTCAGTGCGTTTGAGGGCCAGAGGCTTCCCTGCTTTCGTGTGCTTCAGCAAAGTGATGGAGCACAAACTCCGTGCCAGCCACATCTCTGTGTGGCAGGGACCCGAGGGTAAATACAACAGAGTGATAGGTGCAGTGGCTTGAGGTGCTGAGAACTGGGATGGCCAACCCTTCCTAAGGCAGGAAAGGGTGGAAGGGATAAGGTATGTTTTCAAGGAAGTGGCAGAGATAGGCCTGGAAGCTTTGTAGAGATTTGCCAGAGAGGCAAGGAGACCATAACATTTCAGAAGAAGTAGCCTAGGTAAAGGCAGGGTTTGCTTGGGGGTTTTGCAAGCCTTTTGAGGTGTTAAAGTCTAGACTGTACAGTAGTGACAGTGGGAGTTTGGAAGAGGTGAGAGGGAGTCAGAAGAAGGATGGGCTGAGAGAGGTGGGCCATGCAGGCATCTTTAGGCAGGGGCTCTGGATTGACATCAGACAAAATAGCAAAAGGGGGTTTTGGTAGTCATATTGGAATGCAGGGTGAGCCTGCGGCGGCAGAGGCCGGCGTGACCTTGCACCAGCCTGAGGCGCGCCGTGCGTTCTCCCGGGGAAGTTGTCCCTGGATCCCGGGACCCCGGCCGTGGCCGGCTGCACAGGCTCCCGGGGGGCGAGGTGTGGACGGTGACCTGTGCTCGCACACAGGCTTCTTGGTGGCGGCAGCAGCGGCCTTAGAGTCTCATGCCCGTCTCTGGGGTCCGGGCTGATAGCCGCGGCTCACGCCCGTCTCTGGAGCTCGTTTAGGCGGTGCTCTGAATCCCTTCTCCTAGCGCACCCCGAAACAATGGTGTCTTGCCTCTTAGGCAGGTCCAGACATTTTTCTGGACTCCCCCGGCTGACTGTGGCACACTAGCCCTTCAGGCTGTATTCACGCCGCCAACCCCAGTCCTCTCCCTGGGATCCGACCTCCGAAGCCTGAGCCTCAGCTCCCAGCCCCCAGCCCCCGCCCGCCCCAGCGGGTGAGCAGACGAGCCTCTCGGGCTGGTGAGTGCCGGTCGGCACCGATCCTCTGTGCGGGAATCTCTCCGCTTTGCCCTCCGCACCCCTGTTGCTGCGCTCTCCTCTGTGGCTCTGAAGCTTCCCCCCTGGCCACCGCCCATCTCTGCCAGTGAAGGGGCTTCTAGTGTGTGGAAACTTTTCCTTCTTCATGGCTCCCTCCCAGAGGTGCAAGTCCAGTCCCTATTCTTTTGTCTCTGTTTTTTCTTTTGCCCTACCCAGGTACTTGGGGAGTTTCTTGCCTTTTGGGAAGTCTGAGGTCTTCTGCCAGCATTCAGTAGGTGTTCTGTAGGAGTTGTTCCACATGTAGATGTATTTTTGATGTATTTGTGGGGAGGAAGGTGATGTCCACATCTTACTACTCCACCATCTTATGGGGAAAAACTGAAACCATTTCCTCTAACATCGGGAAGAAGACAAGGTTGCCCACTCTCACTGCTATTATTCAACATAGTTTTGGAAGTTTTAGCCACAGCAATCAGAGAAGAAAAAGAAATTAAAGGAATCCAAATCGGAAAAGAAGAAGTAAAACGGTCACTGTTTGCAGGTGACATGATACTATACATAGAGAATCCTAAAGATGCTACCAGAAAACTACTAGAGCTAATCAATGAGTTTGGTAAAGTTGCAGGATACAAAATTAATGCACAGAAATCTCTTGCATTCCTATACACTAACAACGAAAAATCTGAAAGAGAAATTAAGGAAAGAATCCCATTTGCCACTGCAACCAAAAGAATAAAATACCGAGGAATAAACCTTCCTAAGGAGACAAAAGACCTGTATGCAGAAAATTATAAGACATTGATGAAAGAAAGAGCCTGTGCTCCGCAACGGGAGAGGCCACAACAGTGACAGGCCCGCGTACCGCAAAAAACAAAAACAAACAAACAAAAAAAACAGGCCAGATTTGTCAGAAGACAATTTCAAGAGGTACATTTCACTCGCAATGTTGGGAAAGAAGAAAAAAACAAAACAAAACATGAAAAGATGCTGAAGATCACCACTTCCTTGAGAATTGCAAATCAAAACAGCAACGAGAACTCACAATGGGTTAAAGACCTACATGTAAGGCCAGACACTATCAAACTCTTCGAGGAAAACATAGGCAGAACACTCTATGACATAAATCACAGCAAGATCCTTTTTGACCCACCTCCTAGAGAAATGGAAATAAAAACAAAAATAAACAAATGGGACCTAATGAAACTTAAAAGCTTTTGCACAGCAAAGGAAACCATAAACAAGACAAAAAGACAACCCTCAGAATGGGAGAAAATATTTGCAAATGAAGCAACTGACAAAGGATTAATCTCCAGAATATACAAGCAGCTCATGCAACTCAATATCAAAAAAACAAACAACCCGATCCAAAAATGGACAGAAGACCTAAATAGACATTTCTCCAAAGAAGATATGAGTCATGTACCACAATGTTCATTGCAGCCTTATTTACAATAGCCAGGACATGGAAGCAACCTAAGTGTCCATCGACAGATGAATGAATAAAGAAGATGTGGCACATGTATACAATGGAATATTACTCAGCCATAAAAAGGAACGAAATTGAGTTATTTGTAGTGAGGTGGATGGACCTAGAGTCTGTCATACAGAGTGAAGTAAGTCAGAAAGAAAAACAAATAACATATGCTAACACACTTATATGGAATCTAAAAAAAAACATGGTTCTGATGAACCTAAGGGCAGGACATGAATGAAGATGCAGATGTACAGAATGGACTTGAGGTCAAGGGGAAGGGGAAGGGTAAACTGGGTTGAAATGAGAAAGTAGCATGGACATATATACACTACCAAATGTAAAATAGCTAGCTAGTGGGAAGCAGCTGCATAGCACAGGGAGATCAGCTCGGTGCTTTTTGACCACCTAGAAGGGTGGGATAGGGAGGGTGGTAGGGAGACCCAAGAGGGAGGGGATATGGGGATGTATGTATATGTATAGCTGATTCACTTAGTTATACAGCAGAAACTAACACACCATTGTAAAGCAATTATACTCCAATAAAGATGTTAAAAAAAAAACAACGGGGGGTTATGTATCCCAAGTCGCCCTGGATTTCCCTTTTCTCACCTTCTCTCTATACTTGCAAGTGATTTGACCCTACAGTGCCAACTACCCAGCTTCTGACCTAGAACGATGACCGAGGAGAAGCGTGTATTGGGAAATCAGGGTGAAGCCCAGTGGGGCCATTCACTAGCCATTTTTGTTACGTTAGGCAAAGTATTTCACCTCTCTGAGTGTTCTAGTCTTCTTATCTTTAAAACAAGAACATTAGTGTTTATCTTACAGAGTTGTTCTGGAAGATAAGAAAAAAAATCCAATGGTGTAAAAGCATTTATATGACCCCTTCCTGGTATATAAATATTACTTTCTTCCCGGGCATTCAGTTGTTGCCTAGTCAATTCAGACTGAATATGATTTCATGAAACAGAGATAAACAAATGAAAGATTATCGTGATCATGCACAAACGAAAGAACGTGGAGAAAGTTGTTATCGTGGAAGAGGAATAGTTCCTACAGAACGGAAGGGATGGAAGGCCATTCAAGGCAGAGGAGTGGAGGGAAGGAGACAGAAAGAAATGAGAGACACAGGAGTCATGGCAGGAAATGTGGATTCCAAACAAGGAAGGGCTTTAGCTGGACTCTAGGCTCAAAGACCTAGTTAATAGAGACACGATCAGTAAGTGCCCTTTGTGATATGACCTCCCTGGACACTGGGGAGCAAGTCACAACTTCTGTCACCCTCTGTCACTGGTTTCTGTGTTCGTTCTTTTTCTCTGTCCCCCTGAGTCAGGGAGCAATAATTCTTTCTAAGCTGGCTCCTGAACATGCAGTTAATTTAGATCTATTGAGTTTACAGGGATTACCTTGCTTCCTTTATAGTAAATAAAGCTGTAAACAGCTGGTGAAATTGATTAATGGCTCCGGGTGAGCGGCAGCATTTAATCAACGGCAAAAGCTGTTTGTTGGGTACAATCTGGAGGAGAGGGGAGCTTGGGGCAAGGACCACAGCCTTGGGGCAGGACACGTGAGCCCCAAGGAGGGAGGAGCTGCAGGCTTGGTAGGCTGGGAGCTTCCTTCAGCAAAAGAAGGGTCGCTAGACTGTACTTATTCAATCTAGACGATGGCCTCATTGCATTTTCTCTTTACATTTGTTTGGCAGGGGATAATTGAATTATTATTTTTTAAAACTCTGTAATTACATAGAAAACATGAAGAGAATTTCAAATAGAGAAAATTAAAAAAAAACACCTCTCATCCAAAATAAATCAAAGTAGTTTCATTTTATGTTCATATCTTGTCACTGATGGCACACATGTGTCATGTTTGCATTTTTATTTTGTTCCCCTACGACCCGTTCTCCTCAGGCATTTGGAGACATTGTTTTAACATGTAAATCTGGTCATACTATGCACTGCTTACACTCTTCAGAATCTCCTTCAGAGTCTTCAGAATACTATTTCAAGTCCTTAACGAGCACAGCAAACACAGCCTTACACAGTCGGGCCCTGCTCATCTCTCTGACTTTATCTCCCATCAATATCCTCCTTATTTGCTAGATGCCTGCAAATGTCCCCCTGAGTTTGCTCTGAAAGCTCAATCTCCGTCCTGCTTTATCTCATCTGGCACACTCTCACCCTATTTATCGCTTGATGATTCCAAGGCATCCTACATGTGTCAGAGAGCTTTTCCTTACTCTAATTTAAATTAGATTCTTGGGAATTCCCTGGCGGTGCAGTGGTTCAGAATCCGCCTGCCAATGCAGGGGACATAAGCTCGAGCCCTTGTCCGGGAAGATCCCACATGCTGCTGAGCAACTAAACCTGTGCGCCACAACTACTGAGCCCACAGGCCACAACTACTGAAGCCCACGCACCTAGAGCCCGTGCTCTGCAACTTCAACAAGAGAGGGCACCACAGTGAGAAGCCCACGCACCGCAACGAAGAGTAGCCCCTGCTCGCCACAACTAGAGAAAGCCCGCACGCAGCAACGAAGACCCAACGCAGCCAAAAATAAATAAATAAAATAAATAAATTTTTAAAAATAAATTAGATTCCTTTAATTAAACTATATCAGAGTACCCTGTACTTTCCTACTTTTGCTTCCCTCTGGTTATTGTAGTTTGGATGATTTTTGTGCCATATCCTTTTCCCCCTTAGATTGTAAGCTTCCTGAAGGTGGAGAACATCTATTTATTCATCACTGCAGACGGTGCATCTGCAGAAGGCCTGAATCGTAGTGGAATCATTGTTGACGACTGAATTTAATTATAAAGACTCACTTTCACATTCTTCCCTTTTCGCTTAGCATCACATCATAAACATTGGATGGCAATGATGCATTTCATTGGTTGCTTACCATTCCATCAACTAGACCTAACTTATTTTCCCTGTATGTAGTCGGGCAGTTGAGTTTTGTCCATGATTTCATGATCCTCAATAAGGCTTACCTTTTAACTTCCAGTGACTTGTACACTTGAGAATTATTCCTAGGGAAAATGGGTTAAAATGAACAGAGTATTTCCTTTGTTCCACAGTTGGAAACGCAATCATCAGAGTACTTGTCCTACAGCATGCTTAGAACTCCTGACTGGAGGGAGGAAAAGTGAGGTCTCGCTTTTAGGAACAGATTTAGGAACACAGCAGGGGGCGGGCCAGGTGGAATAGCTCTCTCCTAAATGCAATTCGCTGGGACAAACTCAACTTCTGACTGTATAGTGAAATCCACCATAGACCATATGCAAATAAAAGGCTGTGGCTGTGTTCTCATAAAATTATTTACAAAAACAAGACAGACAGGATTTGGCCCTTGGGCTGTAGTTTGCCAGCCTTTGTTCAAGAGCATTGAATCAGATGTTATTTGTAAAATGCTCAGCTCAATGTCTGGAACATAGAAGTACCTAATAAAATAATAGCTGTTACAGAGATTATGATGATTAACACTGTGATTGGCATCTGTCTGTCTACTGGACTTGGCTGCCTGCCATTATCCTGAGGTTTCTTGCATTCTGACATACAACAAACACTTTCCGCCAACAGAGCTTTGCAGAGCCTAAGACTTCCCTTGGCAACACTTGGTAACTCCCCTCTCTTTAGCTGTATTCCATGATCATGCAAGAATTCCAAGAGGCCTTTGCAAATTCCAATGCTTTCAATTGGACACATTAGTTTAAAGCGTATAATCACTTCTAACTGGATTCACGGTCAGTGGGCTGCGGTGCTACTAGAGACATAATCGATAATCGCTCTGTGGAGCGGTTCTAGCTCAATACAATCTCCTGTCCAAGCCTTCTGATCGGTTGAGATTTGACCACATATTAGGTAACACCCAACAAATGAAGTCTGTGGCCTTGCACTCAGCCTGTGATTACTGCTGTATTTTCCATCTGCTTCGGTGGAAAATTGTTGGCCACAAGCACAAGAGGAAGCAACTCTCAGCAAAGGTGTAGAAACAGGAGGCTTGATGCCCTCCCTTCTGTGTCCTTATGGCTCCAGAGGCAGAGAATAACGTGGGCGCATGAGAGAGGCAGAGGCCACGGTTATGGTTAATTATGTACTCAGCTCAGCAGACCTTGGGAAGGAACTTTAAGGTTCATCTGGGCTAATTCTAAACCCCTGTCAGAAATACCAGGATATCCAGGCCTTTCCTCACTCAGAAACTTGTATGTCCAGGAAGAGGGGCCCTGGCTCCGTCAGCTGTGTCACCCATGTTCCAGCGACCTTCTCGCCAAAGAGCTTAAGGATGTAGCTTGTTGATCTTGTCCTGGGCTATTCTAGCTTTGCGGTCCTCCTTTCTTTCTTCCAATGATCATTTTTGAGGCATTCCCCACAGACGACTGGAGCTAAAGACGGAGGAGAGAGTTGAGATTCTGTCTCTAACATTAACCAGATCTGTGGCCTGGGTGACCCACTAGCAGACTCTGTTTGAGGGGTTAGGTTAATGCCAAGGTCACTCCAGCTCTAGCCAGCTGGGTTAATGAGTGGTGCCTGCACTGCCGTGTTTGAACCTTCCTTGCTCACATAAGGGGGTTTATGTCTCTCCTTCGTGAACTATCCTAACTGGAGTCTAGACTCAGGATTGTCAAATGCTGTTGAGGATAATCGATGCGTAGGGCAGTTGGAGGTATAAATGGTTTTATAAGTTAAGTCATTCCTATCTATAAGAAATTCTTATGTAAATAATTTTACTAAGTTCAGTGCAGCCAGAAAAGTAAATTAAATGAATGATCCAGTAACATGTTCTTTCTTAAGCTCCTGATATAAGTGTTGTCACAGTAAATGATGGACGAGACAGACAAGGAATGAATGAGGCACCAAGCCTCGGTCTCAAGCATAGAGTTATTGCTCACATGGGTGGTAAATGGTACAGCCACCAAGACCAAGTCCAACTCCATCCAGTCTTAGAATGAGTTCTGATCAAAGTGGAAACCAACTTAACATTGCTGACCAAATCTCTGAACACACCAGCTCACTGTGTCATAGCTCACCTCCCATCATGAGATTGGTTCCACCCTTCTAATTTTACAGATAAGAAAGCCAGAACTCAGATACATGAGGTAATTTAAGGACACACTGCAGGAAATCAGCAGTTGAATCAAGATTAGGCTCAGAACTGTCTGACCCGAAGGGCTATGGTGTGAGCCTCTGTCCTGCAGTGTCTCTCTGCCATCTGGAAGCTTGACCACCTCTGTTTCGTGGGCCTGGTGGCCAACTTGCCCCACGGGAATCGGGACACTTTTCCTGAAGCCCTGCCATATGGCCTGGCTTCTGTCTCGGTTACTTGAGTTTCTCTCGTCCTCCACTGGGACTGACATTTTCACTTTGGATTCATTTGGTTGTCTGGAGTCTTGAAAAATTGCCTATTGCTTGCTGGTCACGGCTCTGTGTCCCAGATTCTGTTCCTTGTACCACCAAGCTCTGCGTGAGGTCAGCTGCAGAGAGACTGGTCAACTAGAATTGATGGGTTTGGGGAAGAGCCCAGCTCCTCCGTGCCTGTTTCTCTACCTGCCTACTGAATTGCATTCACCCTCTCAGGGCCACCTGTTTTGCCTGAGTCCCACGTGCCTCACTGGACACTCTATCCTGGACTGCCGTTCACCCAACTTTGAGGCCATCTCTGTAAGAACGTCTTAGTAGGACAGAAAACAGCTTTGAAGTTACTTCCTAGCTGTGGGATCTTGAGCAGACCACCTACCTCCCCTGAGGCTAATTGCCCATCACCGAAGGGGGCGTGATACAGGTACCTCCCTCACAGGGGATGGTGAGGATGAGAAGTAAGGGATGTGGTGATTGCTTAGTAAGCAGTGATTTTGTTATAGCGGCTTTAGTTGTTGTTAATTGCTCTTTCTTGGGGTTCACGCTGCTGTGGTGGCGGCCATGACCTTGTTTTGCCCCTTTGCTGTGAAGTCAGCCTCTCTCTCCCGCTTCCAAAGCTCCCCAGTTTACACAGACACAAGGAAACAAGTCTGGCAGGCACATAGTTAGTTAAGAAAATGAACCAAATCAAAGGAGGCAGAGGTAGTTAGGAAGAAAAAAAAGCCAGAGAATTGGGTTCAAAGTGTAGTTGTTAATTACCTGCTCTGGATTTATAATGCCAAGAGGGTCCGTCAGCTAGAATACAGAAGGAAGGAAGGAAATAGATTAACAGAGAAACTCCGCCTTGTGTTGATACTCTGTAATAGGCCAGAGTCCTTGCGAGTAATTAATAGCAAGTTAGGAAGCTGATTTCCTCAGCAATTGAAGGAGACTTTGTAGAAACGTTCTTAAGGATAGAAGCGGAGATCAGGGAGGAAACTGGGAGCTGTGTCACGGGAAAGGATCACTGTTACTAATTCCTGAGGCAAGTCGCACTCTGAAGTAGGGGTTCCTTGACATGCAGGCTGATTGTAGACTTGGGGGCAGCAGAGGACTGAGAAGACGAACTGAGTGGCTATCGTGAGACCAGAGGTGGAATCTGAGTTCTTCTGGCATTTGCTCTGTGCCTTTGGACAGCCTCCTGACCTCTCTGAGCCTCACAGTTTTCCTCTGCAGTTGAAGGACAATACAGACCCATCTAAATCTCAGGGCTCTTGTGACCGTCCGGTGGGAGAAAGGATTTTGTGAATTTTTAAGAGCCTCGAGATCTGAGCAACCATGATGATGAAGATGATGGTGATTATGGAGGTGATGATGTTGACAAGGGATTCAGGATCATGTGAGGTTGAAGTTGACTCCTAGATGTTTTAACCTAAAGACATTTTACCTTGAATGTCTTCCCTCTGGCTCCCAGATGCCTTGATTGGGCGGTTTGTTATAGGACATCTGTAATCCCCGATGACATGTTTTCTTGCTTTTCATTGCATTGCCATTGTGTTTTCTATCCATTCACCAATATCTCATTGTATTGTTTACTATGATCCACCCTAGTTTCTCTTGGGTGAGTGTCAGGGAATTAGGTGAACAGATCTATCATGTGTTGTGCTGTATGCAATGCCAGGAGCTGTAGGTTCCTCATGTTACTACATCCTTTTAGAAAAACCCTGAGACATATTTTATTAATGCAGTTCTATTGAGAGAAGGGAGGCATGTCCAGCGTGATACAAATATTAAATAACAGAGTCCAGAGTTAAGACTAGATCTGTTTAATTCTTTTCGATAAATAAACTCACTCTCAGTGTGTTTAACCTTGTTTGTTCAGCTAAGCTATGTTTTAAGCTTTGCATGGGAAAGTAATTATGGCTGCTGTAAAAAGATCCTCAGGGAAAAGCAGCTTTAGTCTAAGCTAAAGGTATATTCGTTGTAGTGAAGGGTTAACCCCCATCCCCAAATTAGCCACCAGTGCTAGTAGGAAGCTTCCAGGTTAATTGAAGAACATATTACTCTGATAGAAGCTGGTGGTGTATTTTATACTTGCACTGTCTCCACCACCCTACTGTTCACCAAGAGCAAGGGTGCTATTTTCAGAGCCAGCAGTCATATTTGAGTTGTGCTGTCTGCCAAAAGCAGTGGTGGCTTTTGGAAGCAAACTTCATCTGGATGTGATTTGTAGAGACACAGTTGACGCCTCCCTCTGATAAAGGTACCACGCAGCTTCCAATGCCAACCATACAAGCCTATTGGGGAAATTCAGGACTTAAATGTGAGTTTTCAATTTCTGAAAACACAGATGAGATAAAGCAACACTCTCCAAAGAGGAAAGAATAGAAAGATTTTTAAACGTATTGATTGATAACAAAGGCTGAAAATAGTGTTTCCCCAAGCACGCAGACATTCTGTGGGCGGATTAATAGGTGTTACATATGATGGGAGTTCTGTATGCGTGTAGATGTGATCGAATTTGTATTTAAATAATATTACAGACTTCGGGTACTGCAGGACTGACAGTGTTCCTCAATTTCTTGATCACCCTTCATTCCCACCACCACCCCATCCCCATAACACCCCTCTGCTCCAACTCTGCTCTAGTCATCACAAGAGGTCATTGAGATGTTCTGGAGCAGAGCTCAGCAGGTTCCGCAGACGTGTTCTCCCAAGCTCTTCTCAGAGGTGAGAGTTAGCTGTCCCACTTGTTATTTTAAATAAAACATGATTCAGAAAAGAAAATATCGTATCTGTGTGTCTGGATTATGTGTTTTCCACCCCTTTTATTTAGGCATCTCTATAGTCAGCCTTAGAAACCTTACACTATAAGCTACACGCAAAAACACATATCCCCTGGACATGCTGGACATTGCCCTTTAATTTTCTTTCTGAGAACATTCACTAAACAACTGCTGTGTACCGGATCTCTGATAGGGATTGTGATTTCAAAACAATAATATATAACTACTAATCTCAAGGAGCTCAGAGTCTGGAGCGTGTGTGGGCAAAACAGAAACAAACAAAACCACGGTGATTATGTGCTCTGATAGTAATAAGAGTAGAGATATAGGGAGGATATACAACCTACCCTAGGTGGGGGTATTCTAGAAATGAGAAACTACCTTCGCTGGTAAATTGAAAAACCAAAAACCAAAAAAAAATATGAAATCGTTTTGAAGAAACTTCTAGATCAGTGTAATTACATTACTGATGGTCTATGTGAAACTGTGAGGTCTTCCAGCTGGAACTCTGAAGATTCTGTGCTAGCCTTCAAGCCTCCCTGGCTTCCTTCTCCAATTTAGGTTTTGCATCTTAGGGCACATAATTAAATTACTCTTACGTGTAAGTAACTGAGTCTGTTGAAATAAACCAAAAGCAAGCAGTTATTGATTTTTCTATAAAATATAAGTATTTTAATTGCTGTGTAAGTTGTTAATAATCTATAAGCATTAGTTTTGTTTAAGCAACAAGCCAAGGAAGAGTAAGATTTAGAAGACCAATGCATCTAAGTAGAATACATTTCCCTCTATCCCTAAATATCACTGCCATCAATCACTGTTTGATATTATTATAGGTTTATTGCTAAAGTCTTAGCTGGTTTCAGCCTGTCCATTTTCCTAATGATGAACTTCTGAGCTGTACCTACACTGAGGATTTCCAGAGCTGACTTTTTCTATAAAAACTAAATTAGTGCAGTGCACAGTGGAATATTACTCAGCCATAAGAAGAATGCCATTCTGCCATTTGCAACAACGTGGATGGACCTGGAGGGTAGTATGCTTAGCGAAATAAGTCAGACAGAGAAAGACAGATACTCTATGTTATCACTTATATGTGGAATCTAAAAAAAAAAAAAACAAAAACGAATGAATGTAACAAAACAGAAACAGACGCAAAGATACAGAGAACAAACTAGTGGTTACCAGTGGGGAGAGGGAAGTGGGGGCAAGGTAAGGGTAAGGGATTAAGAGATACAAACTACTAGGTAAAAAATAAATAAGCTACAATGATATATTGTACAGCACAGGAAGATAGAGCCATTCTTTCATAATAATTTTAAATGTAGTATAATCTATAAAAATATCAAATCACTGTTGTACCCCTGAAACTAACATAATATTGTAAATCAACTGTATCTCATTAAAAAAAAGAAACTAAATAAGTGCAGAGGCATTTGAATTGAAGATGGTGCTGTTGTTTACATAGAAACGTGAATGAATCCCACTTAGAGGAACATAAAAGAACAAGTTCTTTCCATATTTTGTTTCCCACCCAGAAAGTGATTCTCAGGGGAGGGTAGGGGCTGTTTCAGTAATATTGGGGAAGCATAATGACTTGTGCTAAAATAAGGGTATTATAGATGGGATGTATAGCCCTCCTGGGAGTGAACATTCCACGGCTTAGCGGGCATAGCACGTTTACAGTGCCTGGTATATCGTAGGTGCTCAGTAATCATCCTAAATGAGTGAAGAGGCATTGAATTTATAGTTCTCTGATGATTACAGCTGACTGTATAGCAACGCTGTTATTTATCAGAGACATTCTCGGAGATTAACTCGTTTGCTTCTTTGGTGTTTTGCAGTTTAGGAAAGTGTCGGGGGAGAGCTAGGTGCTTCCTTTTGCAGGCATTTCAGTGGGAATCATTTTAATAATTCCTGTGAACACGTTCAGGAGTATATCATAGCTGTGCTCAGACCTCCTTTCCTTCCTGCCAGCTTTAGTTACCTAACTGGTGCTACAAGGAAGCCAGCCTCTTCTTTCCCCTCTCACCATGGCACGGCTTGATTCCCTGGCTGGGGACCCCAAATATCTTTTCATCCACACCGGTGGCTCTCTGTCTCTTTCCAACTCCAGACTCCGAGGCTGGGCCCTGAACACTTTTGCTCTGGTTTGCACTGCATGTCACTTCTCAGCCCTTTCCAGCCCTTTCTCATTCATTCTCTGTCTTTTAGGGTTTCTGTCTAGTCCCAAGACCTAATATCTGAGACAGTGAAGCCATTTCGGAATTCACTCTGCTTCGCTGGTGGGTTGTTCCATTGCCCCCCGATGTCCACACTTCTCTGTGTCCACGCCTTGGGGTATTTCCTACCACCCTGCCACTGAGCTTGGCCATGCAACTTTTCAGCCAGTGGGATAACAGCAAATACGACGGCTCCCAGGTTAGAATCTGCCTTTGGGCTCACCTTCCTATGTCCACATCTCTGAGTCCCCCACTCTGATCGGCTGATTTTGCCCCAGCCCTCACTTTTACACCATCTTGAGTAACTGTGTGGACCCGTGTTTCCCAACTTCATCTGGTCTGGCCCATCCAGCGGTTGCCCTAGCCTTGGTTCAGCCTTCGTCAGACACTGCAGACAATTCCTAATAGCAGAGCCCCTGCCCTGTGCGACGGGGGAGTGCTTCCGGGAAAGAATCCATAGACCGGTTAGGGAGAACTAGCTTGAGAGGCAGAGACGCCTCGACTCTCAGAACACTGAGAGGATGGTCTAGTGATGAGCAGGTTAAGGGATCAAGAGCAGAAACAGGTGTGGGGGGAGGCACGTGAACTATGTACCACAGGTCTTGGAGTGAGAACAGCCAGCCTGCTGTCGAATCCAGCCCCGAACACTGATGGACTCTCAGATCCAGAAAGGGCAGGCTTGGGAGAGGTATGACCGTCACTGCAGACAGACTGCGGCATCCAGGATCACCAGGCGTTAAGGCATCTTGCATAGTCAAGCAGCATAAATTGGGTCAAACCCTCACAAGTCCTGAAATTTTGTAGCACAGGGGAAGCAAGTTTTCCCAGTGTCAAACACCAGCTACTGAGTTAATGCTGCTTAATGTTAATTAAACGTAATAATATAGTTCAACTGTAAGGGAATCTGTATAGCTTCTCAGATATTCCTCAAAAGGGCTGAGAGAGGAGAAATTGCCAACTCAGAAAATGTTCATGAAGGTAATTACATGACGGCAGAAATCCAGGCAAGATGTACAGACACGGGTGTTTCCTAAGCAACTTAAAAAGAAATCTGCATTCATTGCGTCTCATTTTATTTAGCTTCACCCCCATATTTGTGGGTGACACACAGACAAACACCAAACAAATTTTTGGAGTAAATGGATTTGCATTTGAGTATCAACAATGCCATTTAGCAGCGTGCGGCATTGAAGCAGCTACTTCAGCATTTGAAGCTCGGTTTTCTCAGCAAATGAGAAGAAAAGTTATCTCTTAGAGTGAGCCTGAGGATTGAAGTAGATTAAAAAGCAGAAACATTAAAAAGCAGCAAGTACAGTGTCTGGTACAGTAGGAGCACCAGCTTTAATGTGTTACCTCTGTTATCCTGAGCATTTTAAAACAGCTGGTCATTTCCCCATAATTTGCAGGAGAAGATCATAAGAGGAAAGCAGAATTCTGACCTACCTGCCAGCTGTGAACCACGCCTCACCCCAGATGTCTATTTGTAGGACCACCGTATGGGTTCATTCTTTCTCATTTCTCTTGAGAATGGGAGTCAATATAATCAAATATCCTCATCTATGAGAGAGCTGAGTGAAGGCAGCTCAGAGATGAATGGCTGAAGAGCATAAAGAATAAGGATGTTAACACATACGTATATGAGCAATGCTTTAAAATCGCTTTCAGAACAAAGGAGAGAGAGAGAGAGAAAAAAAAAATTTGTACAACACGCTGACTCTTTTGTAGCAGAATCATACCCGGGGCTGATGCAATTCATAATGAATTATATGGTGGTGATGTGTTTATACCAAGTGTTTAAGAAACTTGCCAGATTGACGAAAAATGCATGGGTATGCAGTTTAGTCTGACGCCAGACATGAGATGGGGGAAGAAAGAACCAATTTGGAAAGAGAGGGAGATGGAAGGACCAGTAGGAGGCTTATGGGATAGTGAGGTGAGGAAGGAAAAAAGATTTTATTATTAAGACCACACACGTAACACCAGCAAGGTTTTCATTTGACTCTCCCTAATCGTGTATTCCTAAGATCACGATAAGCTCTAAGCGTCGAGATGGATCCAGGGACATACTGAAAGCGGCACCGTACGAATGGAAAAGAGAACGAGGTCTGAACCCGTGCTGTCCTGATTCCAATTCCAACTCGGTCAGTGTCCGGTGTTAGGACTCTGGGGCGTTACTTGCCTTCCCTGACCCCAGTTTCCTTGTCTTTGTAATATTGGCCCTAATTGTAATAGTGAAACCAAATGAAAGTTGAGTCAGAATTCTCAAAACAAGCTTGGGCTAGAAACTTAAACAGCAGAAGTAAAATCCAGACAGAGGCCTTTAGGGACCCAGGAATCCGTAGAGAATTTCGAGGTCAAATCCAACCAAGGGTTGACCCGGAAGGCAGACGCAGAAACTCCGAAAAGTGTGGGGAAGGACTTGTGTTTAATTCAGACTTGCATGTTACAACACGACTACCAATTGTGCTCCCTTTCAGAGCTTATGTATGTGTGTATACAGTGAAAAACCGAGACAGGCACCTAGCTAGCTCTTTAAACTGTACAAAATAGTGAACAAAGCATTCTTTCTGACCCTGTCTTATCCCAGACTCCTGTGTCACACCCAAATCAATTGCTCACGTACTTTTCCAGAGATTTAAAGTCATATACAAGAAGAGACACATGGAGATGTAGGTGAGATGTAGATACAGATGTATGTGTAGACAGAGGTATAGGTGCAGCTACAGGTGCAGATGTAGGTGTAGCTGTAAATATAGATGAGATAGATGCATGTGTAGATATAGATGCAGTTCAGATATAGTTGCAGATGTAAATGTAGTTGTAGATGTAGGTGATCAATAGATGTATGTGTAGTCGTGGGTATAGATGGTGAGGGAGATATAGGTGTAAGTGGGAGATATAGGTGTCGATGTAGATATAATTGTATATGTAGATATAGATGCACCTGTAGATGAGATATAACTCTAAATATAGATGTAGCTGTAGGTTTAAGTGTGCATATAGATGTAGCCATAGCTGTAGGTGTAGGTTTAAGTGTAGATATTTCACCATACCCCCCCTCTTCTGCATGCAGTGGGTAGTACACTGTTCTCACTTTTCCACAGCTTTCTCTCTCACTCTTATCTTGGAGTTGGTTCCGTAGCACTCCAAAGAGATGGACTTATACTTTGTAAGTCCTCACAGTTCTCCACTGTGTACATGAACTCTCACTACTTTTTTTCAGTCCCCTACTGCAGAACATTTCAGTTACATCTATTTTTGCTTTTATAAACAAGGTCACAATATTTTTTTTGTACTTGTATTTTTGGAATATGTGTCTGTTAACAAATTCAATGAAGTAAAATTTTTGTGTCCAATAGCGCTTTTAAAAGCATTTAAAACTTTTATAGATATTACCAAAATATAAGGCCCCAAGTCCCAGGTAAATGACTGAATTCGCTTGGAAAGCACAGTACTCCAACTCTGGCACCGACAGTAGTCACCGCAAACAAGTCTCGATCACCTCTTTTGTGTCAAGCTTTATTCATCTATTTCTACAACGAGTTAATGCTTAATTACCAGAGAGCCATCTGACCACAATCATCATGGAGCTATATATGATTTCTCTGTCTTTAAAGAGTACTCCATTATTCTCAGTCCTTTAATATATTAGCTCTGACTACATCACATTCTACAGATTTATAATTGAAAAATAATGCTAGTTTAATCTCAAATGCAACTCTTTTTGAAAAGTACAAATATTAAATAATGGAAGTGTTAATTACATGTGGTAAACCTTGACAGAAATAGCCACCTAGGTAAATATACATTTTTCACTAATTCTTAAAGTATGTCAGTGATACGGGGATTGAATACGGGTCTTATACAAAATAAAACTCCTTTCTAAATATTATTGTGGATCCAGATGCCTTTCACTATTAGGATATAGCTTGTGGATTTTAGGCTGAAATAAATATAAAATAAAGCAGTAGAAAACTTTTTAGGGAATGATATAACCTCTTTCCTTTGATCAGAGGAAGCTAGGTCAGCCGTGAAGTGTGCCTGACTTGTTTGAATTCATGCTGTGTAACTTCAGGTCTCCCTGGTTGAACGCCTATTTACATTGTAAGAAAATGTGTTTTTGAAAATGTGTTTTTATTTTTTTATTTTTAAATTATTTTTTAATTTTTAAAAATTTTTTTAAAATTTATTTTATTTTATGTATTTATTTTTGGATGTGTTGGGTCTTCGTTGCTGTGCGTGGGCTTTCTCTAGTTGCGGTGAACGGGGGCTACTCCTCTTGCGGTGCGTGGGCTTCTCGCTGCGGTGGCTTCTCTTGTTGCGGAGCACGGGCTCTAAGCGGGCGGGCTTCAGTAGTTGCAGCACGCGGGCTCAGTAGTTGCGGCTCGCGGGCTCTAGAGCGCAGGCTCAGTAGTTGCAGCACACGGGCTTAGTTGTTCTGCGGCATGTGGGATCTTCCCGGACCAGGGCTCGAACCCGTGTCCCCTGCATTGGCAGGTGGATTCTTAACCACTGCGCCACCAGGGAAGCCTGAAAATGTGTTTTTAAATTTATCTCTCACTTTGAGATGTTCATTGTAAGGGGCTTAGAGAAGAGATGGCTCCAGAAGGCAGTGGTTCTCCAAGTGTGGTCCCACAGGTAGCAGCATCACCAACATCAGCATCGCCCGGGAACTTGTTAGAGATGCAGATTCTCGGTCCCTGCTCCAGACATAATGAATCTGAGGTTCTGGGTTGGGGGGGGCGTCCAGCACTCTGTGGTTTCAGCAGACCTCCAGGTGATTGTCATCACATTAAAGTTTAAGAGCCAGTGCTCTAAAGCCTCCGCAGCAAGACTGGGGCAGAGGTTGGTCTCTCGCCTCCAAACTCAGAGCTCCTCAAACAAAGTCCTTGGAGATGCTGAGAGTGATCAGGGATGGGTATTCACACCTAGGGAGTCACTTCTGCCTTATCTGCTGTCACATCTTACGAGGATTGTGTTCCTCATCCATGCACCATTCTTAGATTTTCTCTCTTCCATCCTCCAAATTTGAGAAGATGAAGCAGGAAAAAAAAAATGCCCATACTGCAAGTATATACCATGATTATGTATATTTTATTCAATCAGAAGTATCTGCTTTTTCATTCTATTATTAAAAAGCGCATTTTATCCCCTACACATTTTTATGCGGGCAGTTTGGTGTTGGCCAAACGTTAAAAATGACTCCCTAGCAACAGTGGCAACTTTCTAGCTGTATTTACAGATTGCCTTTGACATAAATGTTCCCAGACACTGTATGTTAATGTTCTAAAATATAAATTCAAACAAGGTATTTGGACATCCAGGAGAGCCAGTTTATCCACAAAAGCGAATGGCACAAAAACAGATGACACGGGGGGATTTCTTCAGCTCACTTGGACATACCAGGCAGAAGAGGGCTGTGAAACAGAGAGACTTCTGCCTCAGACAGGAATACCTTATATACTTCCTGGCATAGGAATTCGGAGGTGGAAAAAAGGGGATAGAATCACGCAGAGCTGGTCATGCCATTTCTTTGCACGAGCTCC
Source organism: Physeter macrocephalus (assembly GCF_002837175.3). Taxonomy (NCBI): domain Eukaryota; kingdom Metazoa; phylum Chordata; class Mammalia; order Artiodactyla; family Physeteridae; genus Physeter; species Physeter macrocephalus. The sequence continues at coordinate 6,014,260 of NC_041228.1, read as the reverse complement.
TCAATGGCTGCCATAGCATATAAAATGCCAGCCCCTCTCCTGACATACGAGGTTCTCCAGTGTCTCAGTGATGCTTTTCTCTCTGTCCTAAAGCACTTCCACACCCGCCTTTCTGAGTTGTCTGTCAGTTACTGGAGAGACACCTACTCTCATGCTGTCCTCTTTGGAATTGCCTTCTTGCCTTATCAGGGGAATGAATTATATCACTCACCCTGTGACATGAGATAAGGGATCCCCCGGCTTTCCCCAAACTAGCCAGCTTAGCCAAGCCCAGTGGTCCCATCAGCAGCCTCACATGCCCCCCGCCAAACTGAAATAGGTTCTTTTATTGTTTGTTTCTCTCTAATTTTTTATTTTTTTAATTTTCTTGGTCGCACCAAATGGCATGTGGGATTTTAGTTCTCGGACCATGGATAGAACCCATGCCCCTTGCATTGGAAGCATGGAGTCTTAACCACTGGACCGCCAGGGAAGTCCCTGTTTCTCTCTAATTTAATATGAAAGCTTTTGGCAGAAGGTCATGTCTTGGTTATCCTTGAGCTCCCAGAACCTCCAGCAGACGTATCACGTAGCAAGAGCCCCAAAACGTGTTTGTTGTATCTAGAAGTAGTTTCTTGAGTGTAGGATGTGGAAAATACAATCAGAAGTTAGAGCTAATACTTTATTACTACTCTCACGATGATTTCTCCAGCTGTTTCCCTGCTGAGGGCCTACACCACACCATCAGTAGAATGGGGATTAGGGCCAAAAAGTTATTCAACCATATTCAACCAGAAAAAACACATTTTTTTTTTCTCATTAATGGATCCAATCCATTTGGAAGCTCGTTAGAGAGCAAAATTAGGAGACATGATACCCAATGCAGAGACGTATCACGTAGCAAGAGCCCCAAAACGTGTTTGTTGTACCTAGAAGTAGTTTCTTGAGTGTAGGATGTGGAAAATACAATCAGAAGTTAGAGCTAATACTTTATTACTACTCTCACGATGATTTCTCCAGCTGTTTCCCTGCTGAGGGCCTACACCACACCATCAGTAGAATGGGGATTAGGGCCAAAAAGTTATTCAACCATATTCAACCAGAAAAAACACATTTTTTTTCTCATTAATGGATCCAATCCATTTGGAAGCTCGTTCGAGAGCAAAATTAGGAGACATGATACCCAATGCAGAAAGCTCAGTTTGTTGGGTTAGTTCACTGAGGATTTCATGGAGGAGTGGAGAACTGTAAGAGGGGCCATAGGCCAGCAAGGAATTGTCTGGGAGCCAGTTCATGAAAGAGCCCTGGGATCATGGGACTGGGGAAACATTTTATTTTCATTCCATTCAAGTAAATTCCACAAAGGTGTGTCGAGATTTAAAGGCTTAAAATAAAGGATTGATAAGCGCGCGCGCGCACACACACACACACACACACACACACACACACACACAAACACGTTCCACACAAGTTTGTACCCATCACATCTCACTGCACCAGTGCAGAGTACCTGTGGTTTACATAAACGACATGATGAACAAATGACAAATACCCTCCCGCTATGGACATCGCCTGCATACCTCCTAGCCCAGAGGAGCATTCACATATGTACACCCCAAATTACACACGCATTCACATATGCACACCCCAAATTACAAGTGTGATTTACAGACACATACCACACCAGCATTCCTACTTATATTATACACAGAACTTTCCCACATTACTCTTATCATGTGTATACACTCATATATAAAAACACAGTAGATGAACATTTACATATCACAAAGTGAGAGGGACCCTCACACTTTCATCATAACCCCATATCTCACACACATTCATATTCCTTCCCTTGTTTCCCGTGTTCCGTACCCCACACAGCCAGTCCCCCATCCCTCACATGCTATACAGTCTGTGCTCACCTCTCGTTCCTCAGTTGTGACACACACACACACATTTACACTAGTGAGCACACACATACGCTTGTTCACCCACAAGGATGCTGCTGGCATGTTAACTACATTGAAGAGAAGCCCTTTGACACTATAACAAGCAAGGTTTGAAAACAGTGAAACCAGGTGTGTGAAAGAGCCACACCTGTCTGACTGAAGCTTTGCTGCCGCGAGAAGCTCCTAGAAACACAAAGAGAACCTAATGCAATAGGCATCTTTGTTGCCATCAAAATTGTCACTGCCCCTTTGTCATGAGTTATAACTCACTGAACATGTTCAAACACGTCGTTACGTTCAATCTTTGTCACGCGTATTCAGGAGGGGACACTGAGCATCTGAGGAAGGAGGTGACTTGTAACGTGACACCATCCAGAGGGGCCAGAGTCAGGGGCAAAGGTGACTACCTGCTTCCTTGTTCCAAAGACCAGTGATTGTCAACTGGGGAAGAAAGGCCATTTGCGCCCCCGGGAGACGTTTTTCTGGAGACGTTTTTGGTGGTCAAAACTTTGAGGGGATCGCGACTGGCATTGGGGTCTTAGGTGTCAGAGGTGCCCTTGAGAGCTTGTAATGCCCAGGACAGCTGCCTTCCACAAAGAGTCGTCGGACCCCAGAGGTCAATAGTGCAGAGACTGAGAAACCCTGGGCTGGACCCAGGGGGCTTCCCGGCAGCTGTGTGCAGGCACCGGAAGGGAGACGGTTTGCTCTTCTCAGTGGGTCATCTGGACACACACCCCGGCTGAGGGGAAAGGCCAGGGGTATGGTAGACACAGAAATGGCTTCTCTCTGCCGACATTATTTCTACATATGCCCTCCAGAGCCATCCCTCTAAGAAAGGGCATCTTTGTTAAAACAGGAGGGCTGAAACCTTCTGAATACGGGCTGTTGTTAAGCTGAAGTATGACTGTCCTTCCTCTTAAAGTGACACACCTTCCCTTCAGTAGCAATTACAAGAGAAAGCAGGAAGAACAAATACGAGTTTCTCCTGGTGTGACATAAATCAGCCGGACAGGCCCTTGTGGAGCTGAAATACATCCATCAGGGTCTCCCATTAAATCAATTGGCCAGCAAGAGGGAGGGTAGAGGGGGCCGGCTGCGTTGCCAGCAGCCTGCCTAGCAAAAGAGCCTGCCATCCTGGAGTCCAAATGCTCCCCTTGTCCTTGTTTCTTTGGGCACAGAAACTCCCGGGAGTCAGGGGAAATGAATCATTTCATAGGAGAAAAAACCCAGAAGCCAGCTGTCGTTTGATTCATTAGAAAGTCTCTGAACAACAAGAGTTGTTCTCAGGCTCCTACTTGAACCCAGATCCTTCTGTGGTTTGCCATGAGGATGGTAGCGGTCCTCCTTGTCAGAAGATAAGTAGTTTGTTTGTGCGTTTGTTTCTGGAAACAGAAATTATTATCTGCTTCAGACCATCCCCATACTTTCCTTTGGGCGTTCTGCTGGTTGAGGAATCTCAACAGGCGTGATTTAACAACACCGTAAGATCCACATAGCAGTATCCTGTTCACACAGACCGTCCAAGTTGATCTCACAGCAATCCAATAAGGTGGGTGACATGATTATTATTATTGCTACTTAATAGACGATGAAATGAACTGAGGCTCTGAGATATCAAGTGACTTGACCTCAGCTACTCAAAGTGACAGACGAAGGATTAGAATGTAGAGGTGTGAAGGTTTTGAGAAGAGCTAATTTCTTACATTCATAGCACACAGTCAGAAGTTCTCAGGGTTACTTGCAGACTGGAAATAGAAGAGCGCCTAAAAAACTGCTCACGCCTGGGTCCTACCCTCAGACATTCTGATAAAACCAGTGGGGTTACAGCACGAGTATGAGGGCTGGTGGAAGCTCTCTAGATGATTCTAATGTTCAGCCAAGTGTGAGAACCACTGAACCAGCTATTTAGTACATTGCAGGTTGGGTAAAGGGACTCTGGGCCTCCAGGGATCATTACAGTAGAACAGCCAAGACCTGAGCCCAAAGACGTCGTACTTCAAGTTCATGTTCTTTCCACCTGCTCACGAACCATCTCCAGCTCCCGTAGGGCACCCAGCGATTTGCACAGGCCCTTCACGGCCAGCATCCCTCCTATTCTCGTAAGCGCTATGAATTAGGAGTAAGGTGAGCATTGCTTCCGTCATGTTACCGATAAGGAAGTTTCAGCATTTTTAATTTTCAGGAAGAGTTACTGACTTTAAATCCTATTCTTGCCGTTCTTCGCTCATGAACTTTAAACCCCAGGCTGCTAACTACACAATGCTCTGAGATCTGGCCACGAGCACAATAAAACTACAGTCTGATCCCCGTGGGTTTGGGAAGAGGTGGGAGAAGACGCAGCTGGTTTTGCTTTTGTCGTTTTTTGTCGTTGTTGCCTGGGGCCATGGGGCCGGTGATAGTCCAGCGAGGCAAATCGGGAATGTCTAGAGTCCAGTACCTCTGCCCTGTGTCCCGTGCCGCTGCCGTCTCCTAAAGTGACCCAACAAGAACATTGATCTAATTTGAGAAGGCAGTGGATGAAGGCATGTCTGTGGTCAACCAAAGTGAAGGGCTTCTTTTTTTACATTTTTATTTTATAGTGGAGTCTAGTTGATTAACAATGTTGTGTTAGTTTCAGGTGTACAACAGACTGATTCAGTTACACATATACATGTACCTATTCTTTTTCAAATTCTTTTCCCGTTTAGGTTATTACAGAATATTGAGTAGAGTTCCCTGTGCTATACAGTAGGTCCTGTTTGGTTATCTATTTTAAATATAGTAGTGTGTATATGTCAATCCCAAACTCCCAATTTATCCCTCCCCCTCACCTTTCCCCTTTGATAACCGTAAGTTTTTTTCTTAGTCTGTGAGTCTGTTTCTGTTTTGTAAATAAGTTCATTTGTATCATTTTTTTAGATTCCACATATAAGTGGTATCATATGATATTTGTCTTTCTCTGTCTGACTTACTTCACTTAGTATGACAATCTCCAGGTCCATCCATGTTGTTGAAAATGGCATTATTTCATGAGATTTTAAATGGCTGAGTAATATTCCATTACATATATGTACCACATCTTCTTTATCCATTCATCTGTCGATGGACACTTAGGTTGCTTCCATGTCTTGGCTATTGTAAACAGTGCTGCAGTGAACATTGGGGTGCAAGTAGAAAGTGATGGGCTTCTAAAGTAAGAAAGAGAAGCAGCCAAGCTGGTTATGCAATTTACAGTAAGAGTGACAGGTAGAACTTGAGTGATGGAGCTACCTTCTAGGTCAGAATGTCTTTGCTTTCCAGATCCAGAGGGAGGCCATGAAGGATGGAAGTCACGGGGTGGTGAAATTATGCGGTATTGTGGACCAACACATTCTACTAGTTGACTGACTTCTTGCTCCCCATCTTTCTTTCTTAGAAACCCAGTGTGTCTTCATTTGAGCTTTGGGGACTTGGGATTAACATGGCGGTCATTGACTCCTTCTGAATCCTTGGACTTAGCTTTCATGTTTGTATCCTCAGGGCCTACAGAATTCCTGATGATATCAGGGGCTCAGTGCATGCTTCTGAGTGAATGAGTTCCAGGACAGCCTGAGCACATACTGGGCATTTTCATAAAAAACATAGTTGGGATAAACTTTCTATTGTTTTCTTTGCTTGGCCCAAACGTAGCTATAGCAATCAAGTACATTGTATAGTGTGTTTTACTTTTTAAGGGACTAAGAACAGTGCCTGGGCTACTGAATGAAAGCCATCACTGTTGTCATAGCAAGGGACCTTGGGCAGTTGTGACACATCTGTCTTCAATTAGACAGAATTTTCCTAAGCAGGGTCCTCTCAGAAAGATGGATCAAAGGGTGAGGAGATCAAAGGGTCAGTGTAGCTGCATTTCTATTTCATAAAGCTAAAGACTGCAGAAAAGGGGCTTTTAGATTAAGCAGCAATAATTAAAATGTATGTCTGGCTGGATGCAAGCCCCAGCACTGCTGTACGTGTCACTTCATGGATATGGCATTAGGCCATGTTTACTCATTGAGTTGGAAGTGATCAGAGTGATTTTTCTTTAAAAAATATCTTATTACTTCATTGTTTATGATCCCTCAGTGATTCATAAATGATCCAGGATTAAGTTAAGGGATCTTCGAGATCTCATAGAATACCTATCTGCCTTCTCCAGTTGTAGCATCCTCTGCCCCAGGCTGCCTTCACGCAGTTCCTTGCAGGGTTACACATGCTCTTGCCTGCACAACGCTTGCACTTTCAACTGTTCCTATGTCCTTAAAGGTGAAATAACAGCAACAAATGTTTCCTAATACTTAATATGGACCGGTTCCTCTTGTAAGCTCCTAACATGCATTTATTCATTTAACCCTCACACTAACCTCACAATATGTATAATTGCACACACTGTAGAGCAGAGGAAGCTGAAACAAAGGATGGATAAAGTGGTATATTCAGGAGATGAACCTTCCAGTCCAGCTCCAGAACCCACATTTAACAAGCAGACTTTACTGCTTCTCAAAGAAGAGAGAAAAGAGCAGCTGTGGCTCCTGCTCTCCAGCTCACACTTTGTGATTGCGTGTCACTCAGATACAATTAACGTGTTCTGGGCACAAACACGTTCTCATGTATTGCTCATCCAAGATGCTGGCAGATAAGCATTATCTCCATTTTTCCCACTTCTCAGATCATGAAACCACGGCTTAAGAGAGGCTCAGTGACTTTTAAGTGCTATTTGGGCCACAGAGCTATGATTCCGGGTCTGTGTGATCCTAAAAGAAGTACTTGTAAATAGTAGTTACACTAGAAATACATGACAGATTTAATTTAGTTTGTGCAGATAAATTCTATTTACTTATACTCCCAACCCTAAAATGAGCATTAAACACATTTATTGAGTGCCTACTCTAGGAGAGCTTAGTAAAGCACAATCTTGCCTACAAGGCAGGGAGGACGGTCGCAAGGAGAGACCCTTGTAATATCGGTGGTTGACGTCACTACAGATGGAAGCACGGGGCATACGCGAGCATGAGGGAGAGGGGTCCAGTCTGTGGCATCAGGGATCTTCCTGAAGCGGGTAATAACTTAGTTGAGTTTCAGAGAAACAGTTGAAGATTCCAGGCAGGAAGTAGGCCGTTTCAAGAAAAGGAACAGCATATGCAGCAAAGTGATTCAGTTGCACATATACATGTATCCTTGCTTTTTCAGATTCTTTTCCCATATCGGTTATTACAGAATATCGAGTAGAGTTCCCTGTGCTGTATGGCAGGTCCTTGTTGACGATCTGTTTTTATATACAGTAGTGTGTATCTGTTAATCCCAAACTCATCATTTATTCCTCCCCTCCCCTTTCCCCTTTGGTAACCATAAGTCTGTTTTCTATGTCTGTGAGTCTGTTTCTGTTTTGTAAATAAGTTCACTTGTAGCATTTTTTTTTCCATTCCACCTGTGAGTGATGTCATATGATATTTGTCTTTGTCTGACTTACTTCACTTAATAGGATCATCTCTAGGTCCATCCATGTTGCCGCAAATGGCATTATTTCATCCTTTTTTTATGGCTGAGTAATATGAAAAAAATAAAATGGAAAAAAAAAGAAGAGGAGGAAGAGCGTGAACAAGGCTCAGAGGTGAAGAACAGAATGGAGAGTCTTCTGATTAAATATGGGAAAATTAACTCACATGCCCGCTTACAATCCCTCCCCCAAACCCACTAAAATTATAGAGAAATGGATACTTCAAAAGATGTAAACCCGGGACTTCGCTGGTGGCTCAGTGGTTAAGAATCCGCCTGCCAATGCAGGGGACACAGGTTCGAGCCCTGGTCAGGGAAGATCCCACATGCTGCGGAGTAACTAAGCCGTGCGCCACAACTACTGATCCTGCGCGCCACAACTACTGAAGCCCGCATGCCTAGACCCCGTGCTCTGCAACAAGAGAAGCCACCACAATGAGAAGCCCGCGCACCACAACGAAGAGTAGCCCCCGCTCGCCGCAACTAGAGGAAGCATGCGTGCAGCAACGAAGACCCAACGCAAAAAACAAAAACAAACTAACAAACAAAAAACAAAAAGATGTAAACCCACATGAATAGACTATCAGGAGAGGAAACATAAATAACACTTTGTGGGTTGAAAGAAAATGGATGGGGGACAATTTTTTAGTAGAAGTGACAAAATAACAGTCCTAAGCCAAAAGTTGGGAGAGCTGTGAACTCCCCAGCTGATGTAAAATCTTCCAAAAAAAAAAAAAAGAAAAAAGCTTCAGAATACAGTGTCGGGCACCTCTGTTGAAATTTCTTTTATGAAGCTATCGAATCCCCATATCTCACACCAGCTCCAATGGAAAACTGCCTCCCCGTCACCTGACAATAAAGACTGAAGGTTTATCCCCCAGGGAAGCTTATCCTCTGACCCTGGGAGAGAGGGTCCTAGGACTAGGGGCGAACCATGGGAGGACAGGAAAACTGAGTAAATATTTGCACACAGGGCGTTGAAACCGTGGGCCTTTTCCAATCTTTAGTGCCTGAAATCATAGCAGCCAGGACTTCAGCCTCCAGGCAGTAGATTGCAAGATTCTTTTCTGGGAAATTTGACCACTTCAGACAGAAAGACGTAAAATTAATGAGATTGGGCAAATGCCCAAGTAGGCAGCTAAAAGGGGTGGAAGTCATTGTCTCCGAGAGGGTGAGAAAGGGGGTACGTTGGACACCTCTTTGTTACTCTTTATAATCTTCTGAGGAGTGAGGTTGGAGACAGGAAGGGCAATCAGAGAGCATCCGCAGTGGTCCGGGAGAGGGATGATGAAAGTCTTGACAAGGGCAGAGGACCAGTGATCTGGAGAGACTAAAGGAAACAGTGGGGGAGTGATGAGTTACACTTGGGACTGTTGCATTGCTTCTGGAAAGAAGCATTGAATTTCCAGGGCAAGACCCAAAGCGATCTCTTTATCCTGTAGCGCTGATCAAGGAAGTGCCGAGGTGACCCGGACAACATCAGCCTGAGTTCTTGAGTGGAAAAAAAGCCCTGCCAACCCAAGTTGGATGTGTTGTGAATGAGATTCTACCTTCGTTGTGTCAAGTTGCAGAGACTGGGGCACTATGATCTCAGCCTATACTAACTGCTAACCAAAGAAAAAAAGGAAATGTAAACACTCCTCTCCAGACTCCTGAGATCATTGGTTTTATGATCCAATCCAAGTGTTTTCACTTCTCTGTGACTCAGTGATTTTACTTGTGAAATGGGTGTACTACTTACATCATCACTTTGGTTTGAGGCTGAAATTAGTTACTACATATAAAGCATTTAGAACAGTGCCTGGAGCATATTTAGTGTTTATTATTCTTTTGGTAATAATTATTACCATTATTAATATTATTCGTGTTATGATATTATGATAGGAACAAATTAAGCAGAGTAGAGTGGAAACCATGCAATGGAGAGGGGAGACCACTGAGCTTTCAGGTAGGTGAACCAGACTCTGGTCCAGTTCTATGACTGGCTTTTGGGGGAATGTAACCCCAGGCTGGGCAAGAAGCTAACCTCTCCCTTCATCTGAAGGTGAGGAGTTCGTCCTGGTGACTCTTGCAAGATCACAGTGAATATTTCCCTCTGGCCAGCGTGGGATGCTGTAGAAGGGCTAGATGAGAGGAACAGGTGGAGGGTATATGTCACCATGTGCCCTTCTAGGCTGGGATGGTGGGTGGGGAGACGGGCCTCACTCGAGACAGAGTGTGGTGCAGGTGTCCCATCAGTGTTTGGGGACAAAAGGCCGGAGGCTCTGTATTCATGCTAAGGGGTCGCTTTTTTGTGTTGCTATGAACTGCTTTGGTTCTAGACACCTTCTCTCCCAGCTCTTTTCAATCACGCACCAAGGTGAGGGCGTAGAGAAGGGAGCACAGAGAGAGAGGGATTTGTAACTTCTTAAAATTTGATCATCGGTCACTTTAAATATTTTTCTTTTATTTAAAAAAGAGATGAGGCTAGTGATATTTTACATCCGATGTTCCCTATACGATCTGGGGGCCTTGCCAAGCCTGTAATGAACAATTGTGAGCAACAAAGGAAGCAATTATGGCGCTCGCCCTGTCAGTTACATTTAAGCTGTGATTTATCATTGTCAGCCGGCTTGAAGTCTGCTTCTCTTCATCTTCTACCCACAAGTAAAGGTGCCATAAGCAGTTCTGAGCCACTTCTCCTACTGCCAGGTTTTATGTCCGAGTATCATTCATGCTTCATTCGTACCTGGCACTGGCCCTAGAAGGATTTAAGTTGGGAGGCCAAAGCAAAAGAACAGTTCTAAAGATAGCATCCCCAACAGCTCCAATACTATTAAAACTTGGAGGACTGTTTTTGAACACTTTTGTTACTGACCAGGGCTCTTGGCCTTCCTTGATCAATAGGAATTGATAAGAGGCCAGACAAGAAATGCAGGCAAGGCTTTCAGCAGGGGCTCCTGCTGCAGGATGAGGGAGCGAACGCAAGTGACAGGTTCCCTTGTTTGCTCCCCGAGGCGGGGACAAGCTGGCTCCTTATATGGGGCGAGGGTAGGGACGGGTCCAGAGGTCAGGCCAGAGGGGTAGCTTAGGTGGTCTGCCCACCCCTTTGGCGGTGTTGTGTGCAGGGGGCATGCGCAGTACCCTGCTTGGGCTCCCGGCTCTCGGGAAGTGGCAGTTGGGTTTTTGGTCTTTTCGCGTCTTGTCCATAATTTGCCCCACCTGCCGTATGCATACACGCAGCTATTTTTAGTCCCTTATAGTTTCTTTGTATTTTGTTGCTGGAGGAGTCATTTGTCCAGGTGCAAGCACTGCAGCAGAGGGTCCCAGGTCCCATCCCAGTCTGTCTCACTTTGTGCTGGACTCTATGCTCAGCAGATGACGAATATCATCATGTCGATTCCTCCAGCATCCATGGGCCATAAATACCATCCATCCCGTTTTTATGTACAAAGAAACTGAGGCTCAAAGAGACATGTTGACTGACTCAACTTTGCCTGTCTTGGATTTGGCTCTGAGTCCATTAACTGCTCTTAACCTCTGTTCTGTCTACACTGGATCACGTTCTATGGGCATGGGCTTGACTTTGGAACACTTACATGACTATTCTATGCCTCAGTTTCTTTGTCTTTCAGTAGCCATCTCAGAGTGTACAGTGAAGATTAAATAATTTTTAATAAAATATTAGATACTTGACACATATAAATACTCAATAAGCGGCTTTTATCTCTGTCCTTTCTCGCCTTCCCCCTCGGCGTCTTCCTTCTTTTCATCTACATGTATGGAGCCCTTATCCATATAAGTCAGATTTCCCACACTACAAAGGCACCCTTTTTTCAGCTTTTGCCCCCTAGGACAGAGAAGCTCTTATTAGCCAGACATCTGAGCAACTCAGCCTCTTCTGCTTGAGAAAAAGCAGAATTGACTGCATTAAACCTAATGCACAGAACTAGCTTTTAAAAATAGTATAGCATATCATGACGTTTGTCCAATCAGCCCTGTTGCAAGGCACACTGCAAAATCAGGTGATTGCCTGTCTGTATTTCCTGCAAACAAATCTGTTGCATACCTTGGGTAATTTTAGCAGCAGAATTAACTTTCAATTTGTTGACACTTTACCAAGGAGACAAAGTAGAGAAAAATGAGACATCGAAATTAAATTAGCTCCCGATACTGATATTCTAACCTTAATATCCAGCACACAGTGTCCACACACCCACGGAGCCAAGAGTTAATCAAATTCCTAATCATAAAATATTTTTCTTCAGGTTGAACGGATTACTCATCAGCAGATGAAACTGGTGGGAGAAATACCCAGTGTCTTCAAATACACACAGGAAAATAGACATATATCAGCTGCCACTCTCCATTGGCTTTAGGAAATGCCCCGCTTTGGGGGAGCATGTTCTCTGCAGGCGAAGGCCTTTGTAGGTCTTGGTCTTTGAAGATGTAACGTGGTCCCTGCCCTCAAGGTTGCCATGGTATGTTCTAGACACTGACAAAAAAAATTCCATCACTGAATGTGCAGGCTGTAATAGGAGGTCAGGGGAATGAGGACATGTGTATGTCCTGGGCATGTAGGAAGTCTTCTCAGTGGAGGGGATGATGCTGTGAGGAAGAAGAGACCAGCTCAGGCAGCGAGCAGCGTTAGCTTAGCTCACTTTCCTAAAAACGAAAAGGGTGGAATGCGAAGGGTTTCCCCTTGGTGTGAGGAGTCTGCTAGGCTGCCTCCACTGTCTGCCAAAACTGGGGAAAGGAGCACTTTAACTCTTCTCATTGCTTAGGGCATTTTGGATAACCAAAGACTTTCCTTTCTCAAAAATAAAAATCTCTACTTGCCATTCTGTGGTCTAATTGTCTAGCTTCCTTAGGACCTGCCCTTTCGTTCCACAACATTGCTGTCTCCTTAAACCTTAAATCTCCAGAGTGGGACCATCCTAGACCTGGATATTTCTGTATCAGGAGGCTTTTCCTCCCAAACTACTTCCTTGAGCCTGGCTCAATAGCTGCTATCTCCCTCCTTCTGGAATTAAGGGCAAGAATGATGACTAAGCTTTGAGGTTTTAAGCTCAACTGATATCCTGAGATTCAGCCTCAACCATCTATTACACTTTCCTTCCAAAAAATCCTACTTCCTGGACTCCAGGCCATCCAGACTCCAACCACGTTCATTCAAGTAAAGACTTTCTGCTTTCTGAGCTGACTTAATCCATAATCTTGTGTTTCATGAACTTGCCTTCCCCATGCATCCCACTCTGCCTGTCGTATTCTTTTATATTGCAGATTAGGTTATCAGTGCCTCTAGGAAACGAGAACTCGCCTACTGACTCTTTGGACGCTGATAATGTATGTATTTATTTATTTATTTACCAGTGGAATATTACTCAGCCATTAAAAGGAACGAAATTGGGTCACTTGTAGAGACTTGGGTGGACTGTCATACAGAGTGAAGTAAGTCAGAAAGAGAAAAACAAATATCGTATATTAACGCATGTATGTGGAATCTGAAAAAATTGGTGTAGACGATCTTATTTACAAAGCAGAAATAGACACACAGACATAGACAGCAAACGTATGGACACCAAGGGGGGAAAGGGTGGGGGGGTGGGATGAACTGGGAGATTGGGATTCACATAGATACACTATTGATACTATGTATAAAATAGATAATTAATGAGAACCTACAGTATAGCACAGGGAACTCTACTCAGTGCTCTGTGGTGACCTAAATGGGAAGGAAATCCAAAAAAGAGGGGATATATGTATACGTATAACTGATTCACTTTGCTGTACAGCAGAAACTAACACAACATTGTAAAGCAACTATACTCCAATAAAAATGTTTGAAAATAAAGTCAATATAGGAAGTTTAAAAAAATAATAAGGGACTTCCCTGGTGGCGCAGTGGTTAAGAATCTGCCTGCCAATGCAGGGGACACAGGTTCGTGCCCTGGTCCGGGAAGATTCCACATGCTGTGGAGCAGCTAAGCCCGTGCGCCACAACTACTGAGCCTGCGCTCTAGAGCCCACGAGCCGCCACTACTGAAGCCCACCGGCCTAGAGCCTGTGGTCCGCAACAAGAGAAGCCGCCGCCATGAGAAGCCCGCGCACCACAACGAAGAGTAGCCCCTGCTCTCCACAGCTAAAGAAAGCCCGTGCCCAGCAACAAAGACCCAATGCAGCCAAAAATAGATTTATATATAATAATTATAATGATAAAAACGGATAATTTTTGACATCAGAGGGAGATTTCATCTCCCTCTCTGAGTCCCAGATTCTTGACTTTGAAGGTCAAATTCATTCCTGCATTTGCATGTATAAGATGATCATCCATGAGCAAAAAGACTGGCCACATGGATGAACTGATCACATAAGAAGGCTTTAATAACATGACTAACTTCCACCAAAATATTTGAGGATTGTTCGGGAAATCCAATTACTCATCCTTTAGTTTGTGTCTCAATTCACTGATCACACTTATTAGTTTAAGATCTTCTCTACTGAGACCATCACCCCATTCCCATACCATCACATTTAGACTTTCTCAGGTAGCTCTTTGAGCCGTACCATAGTCAATAATTCATATGCGGGAATATGGGAAATCATCAATTAACTATTGCCACATTCATTTTAGAGCTAAGAAATAGGTGCCATGATAACACATTGCCCCAATGATGTCAAATTCTGAACTTCATAATAATCCTTCTTATTCCAACTGTATCTGTTTGTAAAAATATAGGTTCAAAGCCACATATTTAAGCTCCTTGGAGGCAGATATAGTCTGAAATTCTTTATTTAAATTTTTTTGAAAGTAATGAATGGGTATACTATATCACATATACTCCAAGGGGTCTGGGAGAGCACTCTGCCATTAAACACAGCAATATTTTTGACACAAACTTATGAATGTTGACACAAGTAAGATGAATAAAGATTATAAAGAGCCTAGCCTCTTGCCAGGCCAGATTAGGTATTGCCACTAATGGGCTCAGGTCAGGTTAAATTGTTCCACTAAATAGTTTTACCAGAAGCTTCAGATTTCAGAAATGTAACTATGGGATTTTGGACTGTATTATCAACATTGTCATTGCTAAAATAATTTATGTTGTACTGAGCTCTTTACAGTTAACCTGTATTGTTCCATTGATTCCTCATGAGATGGTGGTGTTGCCATAGTACTGATGAGGATACTAAAGTTGAAAGGACGTAAATGTCCTCATGCACGTAATTATAGGCAGAGGCAAGATTTGAACTCTGGACTATTTGACTTCAAAGCCAGTAGTCTGGTCACTGTGCCATAGAGCATAACCTACACTCAGCAAATCTCAATTTTGAGTGGTTCTCATTTCAGAGGATCTTTTGTCCTAGGCTAGAGCTATTTCCTTAAGGTAAGAGGATTATGGTTTTCTCTTCTGACAAAGAAATGGAAGTAAAAGTCTTCTTTAAATAATCACTATAGTACAGCATTCACAAACATGTCATTTACAACTCAAAATCTAACCACCAAAACTTCATTTAGTTGGTTCCTTATCTGCCCAACTCTTAGGATCTGCCAGTAATATTCCTTAATATTTAGATAACCTCTTCTGGCTACCATTTTGTTCATTCATTCATTCAACAATTATTTATTAAGTATCTAATATATACCAGGCATCATTTGAGGCACTGGAGATACAGCAGTAAGCAAAACAGACAAAATCCCTGCCTTCATGGAATTTATGGTGGGGGGAGAGATAATAATTAAAATAAATGTGTGTGTGTGTGTGTGTGATTAGATGTTGAAATGTTATAAAAACTTAAAGCAGGGAGGAGGGGGATGCAGAGGGGTTGTAACTGTAAGTCATGTATTCTTGGAAAGCCTCATTGAAAAGGTAACATTTGGAAGAGAAGCAAGTGCCGAGCCCCTAAGGGAGAAGTGTACTTGTAGACTTTGAGAAATAGTAAGAAGACCAACGTGGCTGAAGAAAATGAGAGGAAAAATGCGATACGGCCAGAGAGCTGAGGAAGGTAGCACCACTTCTGTAGGACCTGGTCAAATGTTGTGCTTCTACTCTGAGTGAAATGGGAGCCTTTAGATGGTTTTGAGTAAAATGATATCGGCCTGCTGGGTTAAGAAGAGAGTAGAGGAGAATGAGGGCAGAATCAGAAAGGCAGTGGAGCGAATCTGTCCCGACCCATCTGCCTGACTCTTCATCCTGCAGGTAGAACATAGAGGGAGCTGGCTTTAAGTCTGGATCTTGAGTGAATGTTTCCTACCCAAGGCTCCCCCAAATATTCACAGCTGGGGAGATCAGATAAGTCAAAGCAATACAGGAGAGTTAGGATCGAAATTACCTAACTATGAACTATGATTATGAACTATGATCTCATTCATCAAACCCCAAGTCTTGGTCCATAAACAGAACCAAACTTGGATTTCCAAGCCAGCACTCAGAGTCAAGTTTGGATGAGATGAAAAGAGGTCTTATGGAGACTTTGCATTGTCAAAAAAAGAAAAAAAAAGCAAATTAGAAACTAAAGGAAAGTCTTCATTTTATAGATAAAAAAGGAAGAACGCTTAATATGCAAAGGATATGAATTGAGAGTTTACAGAAAAATGTTCTTAAACATGAAAAGATGCTTTAGCATCACTTACAATGAGACACATGGAAGTTAAAATTGTACTTACTATTTTTACTCACCATATTGTCAAAGACTGAAAAGGTAAGTTAATGTTCTCTTTGGTAAAACTGTGGGGAAACAGACCCTTTCACATATTACTTGTAGAAATGCAGAACCCCATACGAAGGGCAATGTCTATCAGAATTATAAATTCATATGCTTTTTGTTCCAGAAATTCTACTTCTGGAAATTTATCTTATAGTGTTAATTAGTCATGTATAAGATGATTTAAGCATTGGATTATTAACTACAGCATTGTTATGCAGTACAACATTGTTGTACAACAGTTAATCATGATACTTTCATGCAACCAAATTCTAAGTTGCTATAAAAGAGAATGAGAAAATGCTCATGTGGAAATACCTCTAAAATATAGTAGTACATTTGAGAAAGCAAGTTATGTAGCACGGTATCTTTTTGTGTAAAGATGAAGAAAATCAAGAATATATATTTTCATTTGCTTTTTATGCATAGGGATACTCTGTAAATATACATAAGAAACTATTAATTGAGGGTACTTGTTGGGGAGGTAGGGACAGGGAAGAGAGACTTTTCCCTGTAATACTTTCATATGTTTTATTTTGAACAAACATAATAGATGACTTATTAGCAACTAATTAACTATATAATTAAGTTTAAAATGCAGCACTCAATTTATATCTGCTATTATAATTATTAATAGTAACATTGATATTAATATTAGATACCCTGAAGTCTAGTCAGACTCTGATACAAGCTGACTGTTGCATTCTGGCGAATTCTCCTAACTAGTCTAAACTTTCCTAATTCATAAAATGTTAATTTCTGAGGGCACTCGCTATGTAACATCATAGTGACCAGAAATGAATGGGCATTTGAAGAACAAGGTGGTATGTGCTGGAGCTTTGAAAACGAGCACTACGGTAATGTAAAGTATTTCTTTTTCTTCATTTTGGAGATGAGAAAAATCACAACGTAGAGAAATTAAATAACTTGCGTGGAGTTCCAAATCCAATGGGTGTCAGAACTGGGATGTGGACCCATGCCCTCTGTGATTCCAGAGTTGCTGTTGATAGCATTACCTGAGGGATACTGTCTATCCTAAAAAAGTCTGGTCAAGCATCAGAGGCCAGCACCAAGTAAAAGATAGAGGCCACTGTCCAGGCTTCCTTCCTGCCTTGGTCCTGCTCGAATTGGAAGACGGACAACCAGCCATTGTCACGATCAGCCCTGTTAGGTGTCTGTGTCTTCCTACTGGTCATGCCAATTTATTGACCATGTCATCAAGGGCAGTAGGGCCCATACTTGAATAGAACATGGATTCAGTGGGTTGTTTTTTTTTCCTTGAATTGAATACCTACGTTTTAAGCGGCTCCCTGTTTCCGAATCAGACAAAACATTCCTAGAACTTAAATGATGCCTTAACCGTGCTGGGCGATGTAGGTGTCACTTAGAAGTGACGACACCTGGGTGTCTAGCCGTATCTGAAAGGGATGCACCATTTATCAAAATGGCTTCCAAACTGCTCTGTTTTGTGTAAGCGCAGCCCACAGGTACTTATCAGTGTCCAGGCTGAGTGGTGTGGGGAATGCTTGTGAGAGTGGCCACAAAGAAAAGCGTTTGCGTAGCTTCCACTGCAAACTCTAGAATAATTTTCTGGTGGTGAGTGGAGGCCCCTGTGTGCTGTGATCCTTTGCGGGGGCGGTTTGTTGATACTTTTTAATCTCAGCCTCCAGCGTGTTGTGGAAACCAGCATATGATTAATTTCCTGATTGCTGCAGGGTTGTTTTAGGACTTTTTTTTTTCCATTTTAATTTTATTTTAAAGCTGGGACATTGCAAGCCTCTGTAAACAAAGTAACGGATTGATTGCTCTCGGCAGTTCTAGTGAGAGGGCAGAAGAATTTGATGGATTCCGGACAACAGGAAAAGAATAGTGCAAGCAAGTTGAATAAATGAACTTTTTTTTTTCCATTTTAATTTTATTTTAAAGCTGGGACATTGCAAGCCTCTGTAAACAAAGTAACGGATTGATTGCTCTCGGCAGTTCTAGTGAGAGGGCAGAAGAATTTGATGGATTCCGGACAACAGGAAAAGAATAGTGCAAGCAAGTTGAATAAATGAATGGACATTATTATCAGCGGAAATGGAGGCCCCCACAGGTGTGCTTAAAGGGGCACATTCATTCTTGCTCTGAGGCTGCTACATGTCTCAGGCCACGAGGAGTCGATCATGGGTAGAAGTTTCTCATTTACAGTCTCTAGTCCTTTTTTTTTTTTTTTTTTTTTTTTTTTTTGTGGTATGCGGGCCTCCCTCTGCCGCGGCCTCTCCCGT